>NC_092707.1:2294746-2423092 GCF_047496885.1 Scyliorhinus torazame | reverse complement strand
GTGTGTGGGGGGGGTCAGTGTGTGGGGGGGTCAGTGTGTGTGTGGGGGGGTCAGTGTGTGTGTGAGGGGTGTTGGAGGTGGTTGTTGAGGTGTAACTGTTATCGAGAAGTTAAGCTGGGATTTGTCAGTGTTATTTCCTGGGTAACTATCGAGTTGGGACATCAGGGGCGAAATTCTCCGTTATCGGCGGAAACTCCGCCGATCGGCGCAAAAAACGGCGCAAATCCCACTTGCGTCACGTCATAAAAATGGGCCGATAGTCTGCGGCCCGAAATGGGCTAGCAGCGACGTAACGGGATCCGCGCTTGCGCAGTGGTTCACGCCGTGCAGCGTCATACGCGCTGCACGGCGTGACGGCTCATAAGGCCGCGCTGCTCCCCCCCACCCGACCGGAACAGCCGACCCGCAACACCCGACTTGATGGCTGGCCGTCGCTCAGCCCCGAGGTTCGAGTCACGCGATGTGGAGGCGCTCCTGGATGCGGTGGAGCAGAGGAGGGACGCCCTGTATCCCGGGCACGGCCGCAGAGTTGCCCCACGCCACAGCCGGCGTCTGTGGAGGGAGGTGGCAGAGGCCGTCACCGCTGTGGCCCTAACACCACGGACAGGCACCCAGTGCCACAAGAAGGTGAACGACCTCGTCAGAGCAGGCAGGGTGAGCCTCCCCATATCCCCCCTCCCCATATCCCCCCCTCCCCCATATCCCCCCCTCCCCCATATCCCCCCCTCCCCCATATCCCCCCTCCCCCATATCCCCCCCTCCCCATATCTCCCCCTCCCCCATATCCCCCCCATATCCCCCCATATCCCCCCTCCCCCATACCCCCCCTCCCCATATCCCCCCCTCCCCCATATCCCCCCTCCCCCATATCAGCCCCTCCCCCATATCCCCCCTCCCCCATATCCCCCCCTCCCCCATATCCCCCCACCCCATATCCCCCCTCCCCCATATCCCTCATATCCCCCCTCCCCCATATCCCCCCTCCCCATATCCCCCCTCCCCATATCCCACCTCCCCCATATCCCCCCCCTCCCCCATATCCCCCCTCCCCCATATCCCCCTCCCCCATATCCCCCCTCCCCCATATCCCCCCTCCCCCATATCCCCCCCTCCCCCATATCCCCCATACCCCCCCTCCCCCATATCCCCCCTCCCCCATATCCCCCCCTCCCCCATATCCCCCCCTCCCCCATATCCCCAAGTGAATCCAGCCCTCACCTTAACCTCTGCAATGCACGCGGAACCGATGGCGTGCATTCATATACCTGCCTAACACTGTTGCCTTTTACCCCTGCCACCCCCCCCCCCCCCCCCACACAGGAGAAGTGCGCACACAACAATAGGGAGCATGTGAGGACTGGAGGAGGGCCCACTGATGAGAGGCCACTGACCGAACACGAGGAAAGGGCCCTGGAACTGGCTGGCGGACCTGAGGGCTGGGAGGTTGCTGATGCAGAGGTCGGGGGCCCACGAGCAAGTGAGCCACCGACAGCCCGTCCCCATATCCCCCCTCCCCTATATCCCCCTCCCCCGTATCACCTGATCACTGCCTGATGTCTAACCATGCATGCTTCATTGTGTATCGCAGGAGCAAACGTCCAGGCAACCCATCCCCACAGATGCACACCGCCCGCAGGATGCCCCTCGGAGACCACAGGAGACGGAGAGACCCGCACCCTCCAGCATGCGACGCCCGCAGGATGCCCCTCGGAGACCACAGGAGACGGAGAGACCCGCACCCTCCAGCATGCGACGCCCGCAGGATGCGCCTCGGAGACCACGGGAGACGGAGAGACCCGGACCCTCCAGCATGCGACGCCCGCAGGATGCCCCTCGGAGACCACGGGAGACGGAGAGACCCGGACCCTCCAGCGTGCGACGCCCGCAGGATGTCCCTCGGAGACCACGGGAGACAGAGAGACCCGGACCCTCCAGCATGCGACGCCCGCAGGATGCCCCTCTCACTCCACGGGAGACGGAGAGACCCGCACCCTCCAGCATGCGACGCCCGCAGGATGCCCCTCGGAGACGACGGGAAACGGAGAGACCCAGACCCTCCAGCATGCGACGCCCGCAGGATGCCCCTCGCACACCACGGGAGACGGAGAGACCTGGAGCAACAGGGAGACGACACCCCCGTCACGTGCGGGAGCGACCACCCAGCGATGAGGGGGGCATCCACAGGCCCCCCGTCACATCCGAGCCAGGACACCACTACCCAGGACACCACTATCCAGGACACCCCTACCCGGGACACCACTACCCAGGACACCCCTACCCGGGACACCACTACCCAGGACACCCCTACCCGGGACACCACTACCCAGGACACCCCCTACCCCGGGACAGCACTACCCGGGACAGCACTACCCGGGACAGCACTGCCCGGGACACCACTACCCGGGACAGCACTACCCGGGACAGCACTACCCGGGACACCACTACCCGGGACAGCACTACCCAGGACACCGCTACCCGGGAAGACGAAATACCGGACAGTGACTCAGAGTGGATGGGTGGAGACGAACCCCCACCCCAAAGTGCCATGGACTCAGAGTGGGACGAAGAGCACGACACAACGCCACTGCTGTCACCAACACCCTCCACCATCGCAGAAACACTCACCACGGTTGGGCACTTTAGTGATGAGGCGTCTGGTACACTCACTGGTGCGCACAACACAGCCGTCCCGGTACAGCAGGTGGAGGTAGGAGCAGCAGAGGGACCGGGCGGTCGGAGGGCAGCCCAGGCCAAGCGAACATCTGCCGCCCAGATGGATCCCGGGTTCCTGCAGTTACCACACCCACACATAGATCCGATGCAACCACCGACACGGAGACGAGCGAATAGGGTGACGGGTGGCTTAGAACATAGAGCATAGAACATAGAACAATACAGCGCAGTACAGGCCCTTCGGCCCACGATGTTGCACCGAAACAAAAGCCATCTAACCTACACTATGCCATTATCATCCATATGTTTATCCAATAAACTTTTAAATGCCCTCAATGTTGGCGAGTTCACTACTGTAGCAGGTAGGGCATTCCACGGCCTCACTACTCTTTGCGTAAAGAACCTACCTCTGACCTCTGTCCTATATCTATTACCCCTCAGTTTAAAGTTATGTCCCCTCGTGCCAGCCATATCCATCCGCGGGAGAAGGCTCTCACTGTCCACCCTATCCAACCCCCTGATCATTTTGTATGCCTCTATTAAGTCTCCTCTTAACCTTCTTCTCTCCAACGAAAACAACCTCAAGTCCATCAGCCTTTCCTCATAAGATTTTCCCTCCATACCAGGCAACATCCTGGTAAATCTCCTCTGCACCCGCTCCAAAGCCTCCACGTCCTTCCTATAATGCGGTGACCTGAACTGTACACAATACTCCAAATGCGGCCGTACCAGAGTTCTGTACAGCTGCAACATGACCTCCCGACTCCGGAACTCAATCCCTCTACCAATAAAGGCCAACACTCCATAGGCCTTCTTCACAACCCTATCAACCTGGGTGGCAACTTTCAGGGATCTATGTACATGGACACCTAGATCCCTCTGCTCATCCACACTTTCAAGAACTTTACCATTAGCCAAATATTCCGCATTCCTGTTATTCCTTCCAAAGTGAATCACCTCACACTTCTCTACATTAAACTCCATTTGCCACCTCTCAGCCCAGCTCTGCAGCTTATCTATATCCCTCTGTAACCTGCTACATCCTTCCACACTATCGACAACACCACCGACTTTAGTATCGTCTGCAAATTTACTCACCCACCCTTCTGCGCCTTCCTCTAGGTCATTGATAAAAATGACAAACAGCAACGGCCCCAGAACAGATCCTTGTGGTACTCCACTTGTGACTGTACTCCATTCTGAACATTTTCCATCAACCACCACCCTCTGTCTTCTTTCAGCTAGCCAATTTCTGATCCACATCTCTAAATCACCCTCAATCCCTAGCCTCCGTATTTTTTGCAATAGCCTACCGTGGGGAACCTTATCAAACGCTTTGCTGAAATCCATATACACCACATCAACTGCTCTACCCTCGTCTACCTGTTCAGTCACCTTCTCAAAGAACTCAATAAGGTTTGTGAGGCATGACCTACCCTTCACAAAGCCATGCTGACTATCCCTGATCATATTATTCCTATCTAGATGATTATAAATCTTGTCTCTTATAATCCCCTCCAAGACTTTACCCACTACAGACGTGAGGCTCACCGGTCTATAGTTGCCGGGGTTGTCTCTGCTCCCCTTTTTGAACAAAGGGACCACATTTGCTGTCCTCCAGTCCTCTGGCACTATTCCTGTAGCCAATGCTGACATAAAAATCAAAGCCAAAGGTCCAGCAATCTCTTCCCTGGCCTCCCAGAGAATCCTAGGATAAATCCCATTAGGTCCCGGGGACTTATCTATTTTCAGCCTGTCCAGAATTGCCAACACCTCTTCCCTACGTACCTCAATGCCATCTATTCTATTAGCCTGGGGCTCAGCATTCTCCTCCACAACATTATCTTTTTCCTGAGTGAATACTGACGAAAAATATTCATTGAGTATCTCGCCTATCTCTTCAGACTCCACACACAATTTCCCAACCCTGTCCTTGACTGGTCCTACTCTTTCCCTAGTCATTCGCTTATTCCTGACATACCTATAGAAAGCTTTTGGGTTTTCCTTGATCCTTCCTGCCAAATACTTCTCATGTCCCCTCCTTGCTCATCTTAGCTCTCTCTTTAGATCCTTCCTCGCTACCTTGTAACTATCCATCGCCCCAACCGAAACTTCACACTTCATCTTCACATAGGCCTCCTTCTTCCTCTTAACAAGAGATTCCACTTCCTTGGTAAACCACGGTTCCCTCGCTCGACGCCTTCCTCCCTGTCTGACCAGTACATACTTATCAAGAACACGCAGTAGCTGATCCTTGAACAAGCCCCACTTATCCAGTGTGCCCAACATTTGCAGCCTACTTCTCCACCTTATCCCCCCCAAGTCACGTCTAATGGCATCATAATTGCCCTTCCCCCAGCTATAACTCTTGCCCTGCGGTGTATACTTATCCCTTTCCATCATTAACGTAAACGTCACCGAATTGTGGTCACTGTCCCCAAAGTGCTCTCCTACCTTCACATCCAACACCTGGCCTGGTTCATTACCCAAAACCAAATCCAACGTGGCCTCGCCTCTTGTTGGCCTGTCAACATATTGTTTCAGGAAACCCTCCTGCACACACTGTACAAAAAACGACCCATCTATTGTACTCGAACTATATCTTTTCCAGTCAATATTTGGAAAGTTAAAGTCTCCCATAATAACTACCCTGTTACTTTCGCTCATATCCAGATTGCGGCGGCTGCGGTCGCAGGTGGAGGAGTCCACCCGCGTCCAGGAGCTGGGAGTGGTCCCGATCATGCGTGCCACCCAGGCTGACACCGCACGGGTGGCGTCCGCGGTGGAGGCAATGGGTGCGACGGCGTCAGACATGGGGAACGGTTTGCGAGGCCTGGGGCCTTCCGTGCAGGCGGCGTCTGTGGCCCAGGAAATGGCTGCCCTCTCACAGGAGGCCATGAGCCAGTGCCAGCGCCAGATGGCAGAGGCGCTCAACGCCATAGCCCAGTCTCAGCAGGCCATGGCCCAGTCTCAGCAGGCCATAGCCCAGTCTGCAGGTCATGGCCCAGTCTCAGCAGGCCATGGCCCAGTCTCAGCAGGCCATAGCCCAGTCTGCAGGTCATGGCCCAGTCTCTGCAGGCCATGGCCCAGTCTCAGCAGGCCATCGCTGAGGGCATCGGCGCCAGTGGCCATGTGCGAGCCGGCGTCGCACTGTCACAGACAGGGTTTGACAACCCCCTGGGCTCCATGGCTGCAAACCTGCAGACCCCTGTCGATACCAGCACGGGCCTCCAGGACTGGCAGCGCCAGATGTCGGGGGCGCGTCGGATGGCCAGTCCGTTCGCATCCCCCACCCATGTAGAGGCCTGGGGGCCATCGGGCATCCCGAGGGAGGAGGAGGTGGTGTGGTCCGTCCCGGCTCCCTCTGTAGGGGAGGTCCCGGTACACCGCGACACCTCGGACTCCCCCCCCTTCCGTCCCAGGTGCATCGGGTGGGCAACGGGCAGGACAGGCTGGCAGCTCGCCATCCCAGTCACCCGGGCCGCAGCCTGGCCCATCTAGGCCAGGACGCCCCAGGAAACGGCCGCCAAAGGGATCCAGTGTCAGAGGGCAGGAATCACAGGAGTCCACCTCCAGTTCTGCTGTACCGTCTGGGGAACCACGTAGACGTAGTCAAAGGGCCCGTAAGGCCAAACAATTAGACACTGAGTAAGTTGGCACGGGTGCAGGGCACAGATGACTTTTAGGGGCTAGGGCACGTGCATGAACTCCTTTGGTTATTAAAGTCAATGTTACACCAACCGAAGCTGCCTTTGCGCTTTGTCCAAAGTGTGCGGGCGTGTCATGTACGTTGAGTGCAAGTGTGTGTGTGACGGGTGGTCTTACCTCAGCCCCAGGTGAGTCTGCCCCCTTCCCCCTGGGCCGCCATCAACATCCCCCGGGCAGAGGACGGGACCGTGCGCTGCAGTGTCACAGCCGCATGCAGGGATGGTCCGGGTGGATGGTGGTACTGTGGCCATGGGTCAGACATAATCCAACGATGTAGAGCCAGGAGCTCATCGGAGGCGGGTTGTCATCATCCTCCATGGCCTGCGATAGACACGCGTCCACCCGCAACTGAGTGAGCCCGGCCCGTCGTGCCGCCGGTGGATCGGCAATTGGGGGGGGGGGTGGTGTGCATGCGGGTGGGGTGTGTGGGGTTGGGGAGGGGGGCGAGGGTGCTGGGTGGGTGGATGGGTGGGGGGTGTGGGTGGTTGGCTGTTGCCATGGTGTGCGGTCTGTGGCCATACTACCCGATTCCCACGCCCATCTAGTCAGTGAAGCGGGCGTCTGTCAGTCTGTCCCGTGCCTGCTGGGCCAGCCGGTAACGGTGGACAGCCACCCGCCTGTGTCTACCCCGTCTGCCCTGACCATTGCCCCCATCCCCCTCATCAGGGGAGGACTGGGCCTCTTCCTGCTGCTCCTCCACTCCGCCCTCCTCTGCCTGCGGCACATCGCCCCTCTGCTGGGCTATGTTGTGCAGGACGCAGCACACCACAATGATGCGGCCGACCCTATCTGACCGATACTGGAGGGCGCCCCCAGAGAGGTCCAGGCACCTGAAACGCATCTTCAGCATGCCAAAGCACCTCTCGATCACTCCCCTTGTCGCTACATGGGCATCATTGTAGCGGTTCTCCGCCTCATTGCGTGGCCTCCGTATAGGCGTCATCAGCCACGATCGCAATGGGTAGCCCCTGTCGCCCAGCAACCAGCCCCTCAGCCGGGGATGGCGTCCCTCGTACATGCCGGGGATGGATGACCGCGACAACACGAATGAGTCGTGTACACTGCCTGGGTGACGGGCGCAGACGTGCAGGATCATCATGCGGTGGTCGCAGACCACCTGTATGTTCATCGAATAGGTCCCCTTCCTATTAGTGAACACGGCCCTGTTATCTGCAGGTGGCCGCACGGCGACGTGCATCCCATCGATCGCGCCCTGGACCATGGGGAACCCGGCCACGGCAGAGAAGCCCACGGCCCGGGCATCTTGGCTGGTCCGGTCCACGGGGAAGCGGATGTAGCGGTGCGCCATGGCATAAAGGGCATCTGTCACTGCCAGGATGCACCGATGCACCGATGCCTGCGATATGCCGGACAGGTCCCCACTCGGTGCCTGGAATGACCCCGTTGCATAAAAGTTCAGGGCCACTGTAACCTTAACGGACACGGGGAGAGGGTGTCCCCTGCCAGTGCCACGCGGTGACAGGTGTGCCAGCAGGTGGCAGATGTGTGCCACGGTTTCCCGGCTCATCCGGAGTCTCCTCCTGCATTCCAGGTCCGTGAGGTCCTGGTATGACTGCCGGGGCCGGTACACACGGGGCGCCCTCGGGTGCCTCCGTTGCCGTGGGGCCGCGACGTCCTCCTCCCCCTCCTCGTCCTGTCGGTCAGGTGTCCCTCCAGTCTGGGCGGCTGCCGCCTGCCCCTCTGCGGCAGCCTGCGCCGCCTCTCTGGCACGCTCCTCCTCCTCCTCCTCCTCCTCCTCCTCATCCAGGGCAACATAGACATGAGCGGCTGCCACCACGGCGGCCAACATCGCTGGATGGTCTGAAAACATGACGGCCTGGTGGGGGGGTGGGGGAACGACGACATGTCATCATTGCCCATATCCCCTCCTCCCCCCAGCCAGGTGGCATGGACCGCATGGGTCCAACTGTTGGAGGCTGGCACCTGGCCAGGTGGACCAACTCATTTGCCCTCCCATCACCCACCCCGGCACGGCCCCCTCCCCAACCTCCACCCCGGCACGGACCCCCTCCCCAACCCCCAACCTCCACCCCAGCACGGACCCCCCCAACCCCCAACCTCCACCCCGGCACGGACCCCCCCCCCAACCTCCACCCCGGCATGGACCCCCCCCCCAACCTCCACCCCAGCACGGACCCCCCCCCAACCTCCACCCCGGCACGGACCCCCTCCCCAACCCCCAACCTCCACCCCAGCACGGACTCCCCCCCCAACCTCCACCCCGGCACGGACCCCCTCCCCAACCCCCAACCTCCACCCCAGCACGGACCCCCCCCAACCCCCAACCTCCACCGCGGCATGGACCCCCCCCCCAACCTCCACCCCGGCACGGACCCGCCCCAACCCCCAACCTCCACCCCAGCACGGACCCCCCCCCCAACCTCCACCCCGGCATGGACCCCCTCCCCAACCCCCAACCTCCACCCCAGCACGGACCCCCCCCCAACCCCCAACCTCCACCCCGGCACGGACCCCCCCCCCAACCTCCACCCCGGCACGGACCCCCCCCACCCCCCACCCCAGCACGGACCCCCCCCCAACCTCCACCCCGGCACGGACCCCCTCCCCAACCTCCACCCCAGCACGGACCCCCCCCAACCCCCACCCCAGCACGGACCCCCCCCCAACCTCCACCCCGGACCCCCCCCAACCCCCAACCTCCACCCCGGCACGGACCCCCCCCCCAACCTCCACACCGGCACGGACTCCCCCCAACCCCCACCCCAGCACGGACCCCCCCCCAACCTCCACCCCGGCACGGACCCCCTCCCCAACCCCCAACCTCCACCCCAGCACGGACCCCCCCCAACCTCCACCCCAGCACGGACCCCCTCCCGGCACTCCCCCGGAGCCCAGCCTACTCTAACCACCCGCCCCCCGCCGCACACACACACACACAAGCCGAGACACACCTCTCCTCACGCAATCAGTCTGCGGCCACGCCATTTCCTGCCCAGAGCCAACCCCCCAGGCCGTCACTCACCTCCTCGCTGGTCGGCGTGAGCCTGGAGCACCGGGTCACGCCGATGAAAAGGAGGTTTGATTCACGTCGACGTGAACGGTCATCACGTCGACGGGACTTCGGCCCATCCGGAAGGGAGAATAACGGCAGGCCGAAAATCGGCTGCCTTGCGCAGACCCGTGACATTCTCCGCGGCAGCGGCGCCATTAACGCCCCGCCGACTTTTCTCCCTTCGGAGACTTCGGCGGGGGCGGGGGCGGGATTCACGGCGGCCAACGGCCATTCTCCGACCCGGCGGGGGGTCGGAGAATGACGCCCCAGGACCCCGACTGCAGGGCAGTTTTCCAGGGGAAGTTCAAATTTCCCGGGAATCTGTGCGGAGTCATTGCACCGGGATGTCCGAGGGGTCCCCAGGGGCATTTTGGGGGCTGTGCCTCGTTGCCGATGATCTGGAGAGCAGCATTCCCTGTTCACTGGCTCGACTGACTCACAGTGAAATACGACACAGATTAACGCAGTACTGTTAGATTTAACAATTCTGTAAATAAACCAGTCAAACTGCACCTTGAAGCAGCTCAGTGTTACTATTACTCTGTCATTACCATTATTCATGTCACCTTCCCAAGTGTCTCACCTCATGACTGCTCCATAGTGCTGGGTGAGGAATTTCAGACTTTCTGCCTCTATGTTTTCTTAAAACCGACTAATTTCACCTTAGACTTAGAGTCATTGTAAGTGGCAGAGGTTGAACCCAAAATGCTTCTTCCTGTTCTCAATGTTACGTCTGGTTTGAAAATTGTAAAATTATTTTGCTGTCAAAATATAAATTGACTTGTGTTCATTTTTAGTTTTCGAAACACTGAGCTTTTGACAGCAACTGTTGATGATTGGGGGTTCGTTAAGCAGGATTTAAAGGAGTCATTAGCATTTAAGTGTGAAAATATGAGACAGATTGTTATTACAGGTTAGACCCTCACAGATGGAATAAGACTTTTTAAAATAAATTCAAGCACGGGTTGAATTTCAATGAAGTTTATTTTTCTCTTTTATAAATAAACTTCACAAATCTAATGGGTAGTTCACCAGCGTTAGAAGCTAATTGATCAGAGTATCTAGCTTAATGGGATGTTGATGTGATTTCCAGATGTTTTCGGCCTGTAAACACACTGGGTTGAGCAGTGTATATTCTACACCGGCTCAGAGAATCTGCTGGAATCAATTGATTTTGGCTTCTCTTCATCAATTCTCCCAGTTATCCAGTGATGGTGTTTCTATTAAACCTTAGAAATAATCTGTACCCTTTCCTCATAATCTGATCAACTCTGATGGTTACCAAAACTCGTGACTTTCTTAAAATTATATTTCCTCAGGATTTTAACACAGACCTGACCCCATTCCAGCCGGTATGATCAGCGCATTCCCCCCTGATCACGGGTGCATTCCCCCTGAGCATCATCCCTCACTCTCCCAGCATTCCCAAACTTCAATCTGCTCCCATCAACATGCTCAACTCTGGCATTGCCACATCCCTGTTTCCCAGTTCATCACCGGCAACACTTTCATATGAACCCTAATGGCGAGGTGTACGGTGGAGGGGGAGGGACGAGGGGACTGGAGAGATGAGGGGGTTGAGGGGGAAGGGGGATGGCTGTGGGCGAGTGGTGAGGATGGAGGTGGGGATAGGTTGGGGGGAGGTGTTTGGAAAAAGGAGGGAGGGGCGTGTGGGAGAGGAGATAAGGGGGTATATGTGGAGTGGAAAGTGAGGCATTCTCTTACTCAAAGTAACCCAACCTAGCCAAATAAAGCCCATTTATACAAACCTGCCAAACACTGAACAATTCTCTAGCCCAAAGCTGCCAAATATTGTACAATCCTCTCACAGAATCACAGAATAATTGACATAAGAGGCCCTTCGAGCCGGCACCGACACATGAGAAACACCCGACCTGTCCACCGGATCCCATTGGCCAGCACTGGGCCCACAGCCTGGAACGTTAAGAAATGTCAAGTGGTCACCAGGTACTTTCTAAAGGATGTGAGGCAGCCCCCCTCCCCCCCCCCCTCCCAGGCAGCACGTTCCAGACCCGTCTCCCCCCCCCCTCCCAGGCAGCGCGTTCCAGACCCCCCCCCCCTCCCAGGCAGCGCGTTCCAGACCCGCCTCTACCCCCCTCCCAGGCAGCGCGTTCCAGACCCGCCTCTACCCCCCTCCCAGACAGCGCGTTCCAGACCCGCCTCTACCCCCCTCCCAGGCAGCGCGTTCCAGACCCGCCTCTACCCCCCTCCCAGGCAGCGCGTTCCAGACCCGCCTCTACCCCCCTCCCAGACAGCGCGTTCCAGACCCGCCTCTACCCCCCCTCCCAGGCAGCGCGTTCCAGAACCGCCTCTACCCCCCTCCCAGACAGCGCGTTCCAGACCCGCCTCTCCCCCCCCTCCCAGGCCGTGCGTTCCAGACCCGCCTCTCCCCCCCTCCCAGGCCGTGCGTTCCAGACCCGCCTCTCCCCCCCCTCCCAGGCCGTGCGTTCCAGACTCGCCTCTCCCCCCCCTCCCAGGCCGTGCGTTCCAGACTCGCCTCTACCCCCCTCCCAGGCTCTGGGTTCCAGACCCGCCTCTACCCCCCTCCCAGGCCGTGCGTTCCAGACCCGCCTCTCCCCCCCTCCCAGGCCGTGCGTTCCAGACCCGCCTCTACCCCCCTCCCAGAGAGCGCGTTCCAGACTCGCCTCTACCCCCCTCCCAGGCAGCGCGTTCCAGACCCGCCTCTACCCCCTCCCAGACAGCGCGTTCCAGACCCGCCTCTCCCCCCCCTCCCAGGCCGTGCGTTCCAGACCCGCCTCTCCCCCCCCTCCCAGGCCGTGCGTTCCAGACCCGCCTCTCCCCCCCTCCCAGGCCGTGCGTTCCAGACCCGCCTCTCCCCCCCTCCCAGGCCGTGCGTTCCAGACTCGCCTCTACCCCCCTCCCAGAGAGCGCGTTCCAGACCCGCCTCTACCCCCCCTCCCAGGCCGTGCGTTCCAGACCCGCCTCTACCCCCCTCCCAGAGAGCGCGTTCCAGACCCGCCTCTACCCCCCTCCCAGAGAGCGCGTTCCAGACCCGCCTCTCCCCCCCCTCCCAGGCCGTGCGTTCCAGACCCGCCTCTCCCCCCCTCCCAGGCCGTGCGTTCCAGACCCGCCTCTCCCCCCCCTCCCAGGCCGTGCGTTCCAGACCCGCCTCTCCCCCCCCTCCCAGGCCGTGCGTTCCAGACCCGCCTCTCCCCCCCCTCCCAGGCCGTGCGTTCCAGACCCTCACCACACTCTGGGTAAAAGGTTTTTCCTCAAATCCCCCAGAACTTCCCGCCCCTCACCTTGAATTTGGGACCTCTCGTAACTGACCCTTCAACTCAGGGGAACAGCTGCTCCGTATCCCCCTGTCCATGCCCCTCACAATCTTGTCCACCTCGATCACGCCGCCCCTCAGTTTTCTCTGCTTCAGAGAAAACAACCCCAGCCCCAACCTCTCTTCATAACTGAAATGTTCCATCCCAGCAACATCCAGGTGAATCTCCTCTGCACCCCCTCCAGTGCAATCACATCCTTCCTATAATGTGGCGACCAGAACTGCACACAGTGCTCCAGCTGGGGCCTCATTGTGGTCCTGTACAACTCCAACCTGACCTCCCTGCTTTTGTAATCGATGCCCCGATTGATAAAGGCGAGTGTCCCATAGCCTTTTCCAACTCCCTATTAACCTGCCCTCTGCCTTCAGAGATCTATCGACAAACACGTCAAGGTCCCTTTGCTCCTCGGAACTTCGCAGCGTCAGGCTGTTCACTGAATATTTCCTTGTCACATCACTCCTTCCAAAGTGTCTCACCTCACACTTTTCAGGGTTGGATTCCATCTGCCACTTTTCTGACCATTTGACCATCCTGTTTATATCTTCCTGTAATTCAGGACACTCAACCTCACTCTTAACCACCCGGCCAATCTTTGTGTCACCTGCAAACTTGCTGATCCTACCTTCACAGTAACTTCATTGAAGGGTTACTGTAAGCCTACTTGTAACACTAATAAAGATTATTATTATTATTCCCCCGAGAGCACGGGAAACATAATAGTTCCTATCCCGTGACCTCCGCTGGGGTTACAACAAATCCTCTCTAATCCAAAGCTGCCAAAGACCCCTCAGACGGGTACCTCTCTGTTTGGTACCTGTCACGTGAGTGTCCCTTTAAGAAAGGTTTGGTTTGACCACATAGCTTGTAGCATGGCTTCAGTGATGTCATTTGTGGGTGGAGCTGGGCTGTGGCTGTCAGGTGAGAGGGGGTTTAGTGTTTTGGGTTTCAGTTTCGCTTTGTTGTTTTGGACGGCGGAAGAAAACAATCAGTGTTTCCTTGCTTTCTCTGTTTTTATTTGAAAGCTGTTCCCGGGAACTGACAGCACATTAGGTGGGGCAAACTGCCTCGGTAACTTTAAAGATAGAGTTGCTTTCCGGAGGGAGTTTTGAATCTGCTGGTTGGAGGCTGGATCTCAGGGAAAGGACGCGTCCCATTGAAGTGAGATTACAATGTGCAGGGCCACGCACTTGAAAGGGGTTTTGTTTTATTGGATTTTGTTATTGAATTGGAACAGCTAAGGGGGATTCATTAAGAGATTTATACAGAGATTACTGAAGCTGTTGCGTGTTTTTTCATGTTTGTAATTGAGAACAACTTCTTGCTAACTGTTTTATATATGTTAACAACATTCTTATAATAAAGCTTGTTTTGATTAAAGTGCCCAGGAAGTCTGATGAATCACACCTGAAGTGAGGGCTCTTGTGCTCATCCCAGCCAAATTCAACATAAAGGTTAGAGGTCAGGTGAGCTTCAGAATACACATTGGAGTTTCTAGGTCCTGGCCCATAGCAGTACCTTATTGGTACTCTGGGCATCTTGTACTTCACAAGGAGCACGGGAACGGCGAGGTTTCCCACCCCATAGGTCCCGTGTGGGATATTACATGTACAATCCTTGCTAATCTGTCCCAATCAAATTACGTTCCATTCACAGTAATCCGACCCATTCAATTTGCCTATCCTCACCCTGCCACACCACTGTCATTGGCACTGGTTCCACCGTGTAACTTGTGGTCAGAAGGTTATGACCCTGTCATGTGATCCCACAAACACTGGGTGGGATTTAACTAAATGGGAACAAAGTCCCATAGCGCGCACATTTCGCCGCGTGTTTCCTGAGCTCACAGCGCCGAGGAACACAATGCTTTAAAATGCGACTTACGTTGCATAAGAGGCCCGAACGGTGAATGTGGGATCAAGGCCGTACATTGAGGAGTTCCGCTTGCCAAAACTCCTCAGTGTAGCAAGAGATTGGGACGGCATTTTTAAATCCCGACGCAAACCCCGACCGCCCTCCGAAGCGGGTTCTCCCGGCTTCTATCGGCCACGCTGCGGCGAGCTGCTTTTCTGCTGCTGTGTGGCCATTCGATCACGCCCATAACTGGAGGCCCAGGACCCACAGGACCAATCAGTTCAGAAAGGGTTAATGTAATTCGGAATAGAGGTTAATAACCTTCCTATTTCAAGGTTTTTTTTAAAACAGAGAAACTCATTCTGGTTTGCGAGTTAGTTTGATGTGTTTTATATTATTTCTATTTTAATTATCGTTGAAATGCAGAATTGAAACAAAATTGAATTAAATTTCAGCAGCACCTTCCAGTCCCACGAGCACTACCACAAGGGCAGCAGATATCTGGGAATCCCACCTCCTGGAGATTCCCCTCTGTGTCACTCACCATCCTGACTTGGGAATATGGGTGCGACATTCCAGCCGCACCTGTCCCGAGACCGGAAATTCACGCCCAAAATCAGCGGACCTGCAAATGGGCCGTGAAATATTCCGTCCCATCTGTGAGGATTGCCGTGGAAAACGTGACAGGAATGCTTACCCCGTATTCCTTCACTGTCGCTGGATCAAACTTCCTCATAACCCTCCCGAACAGCACAGTGGGTGTACCTACACCACATAGACTGAAGTTCAAGAAGGCAACGCACCACCACCTCCTCCAGGGAGCTGGGGGTGGGGAATAAATGTTGGCCTAACCAGCGACGCCCACATCTCTTGAAAGAATCTTTAAACTTCATGATAAAAATAAGGACATGAACTGCTGAATGCTGCAGCCGGAGTTCACCTGGATTCCCTGACGAGCAGCAGAGTCCACCTAGAAAGGGGTGGGAGATTCCCCCAGCAGCCTGTGGTGAGCTGCCTCTGTCACGGTGAAACCCACCAAGAGGGAGGGGAGGGGGTGGTCCGCCTGATGTGTTAACAAGCTCCTTATTTGCGAATGATTTAATGCATGAATCTGTGCCACGTAGAATTCCTGTTCCAGCTACTTTGATTTATTAACCCTGTGGAACCAGCGCAGAATGTGTCTCACTCACTCAGCGAGATTGCTTTGCATTGGGCTTGATTTCATTAAACTCTAACTGTTTCTGGCTGTCAAATTCACAATATCCTGCTTCATTGCACTGGAAAATCCCCATTAAATAGGGAAAGTTCACTGGAAAACCCCCATTAAATAGGGAAAGTTCACTGGAAAACCCCCATTAAATAGGGAAAGTTCCACTGGAAAAACCCCATTAAATAGGGAAAGTTCCAATGGAAAATCCCCATTAAATAGGGAAAGTTCCACTGGAAAACCCCCATTAAATAGGGAAAGTTCCACTGGAAAATCCCCATTAAATAGGGAAAGTTCACTGGAAAAACCCCATTAAATAGGGAAAGTTCCAATGGAAAATCCCCATTAAATAGGGAAAGTTCCACTGGAAAATCCCCATTAAATAGGGAAAGTTTCACTGGAAAACCCCCATTAAATAGGGAAAGTTCACTGGAAAAACCCCTTTAAATAGGGAAAGTTTCACTGGAAAACCCCCATTAAATAGGGAAAGTTACACGGGAAAATCCCCATTAAATAGGCAAAGTTCCAATGGAAAATCCTCATTAATTAGGGAAAGTTCCACTGGAAAATCCCCATTAAATAGGGAAAGTTTCACTGAAAAATCCCCATTAAATAGGGAAGGTTTCACTGGAAAATCCCCATTTAATAAGGAAAGTTCCACTGGAAAATCCCCATTAAATAGGGAAAGTTTCACTGGAAAACCCCCATTAAATAGGGAAAGTTCCACTGGAAAACCCCCATTAAATAGGGAAAGTCTCACAGGAAAAACCCCATTAAATAGGGAAAGTTTCACTGGAAAATCCCCATGAAATAGGGAAAGTTTCACTGGAAAATCCCCATTAAATAGGGAAAGTTTCACTGGAAAATCCCCATTAAATAGGGAAAGTCTCACAGGAAAAACCCCATTAAATAGGGAAAGTTTCACTGGAAAATCCCCATGAAATAGGGAAAGTTTCACTGGAAAATCCCCATTAAATAGGGAAAGTTTCACTGGAAAACCCCCATTAAATAGGGAAAGTTTCACTGGAAAAACCCCATTAAATAGGGAAAGTTTCACTGGAAAACCCCCATTAAATAGGGAAAGTTCACTGGAAAAACCCCATTAAATAAGGAAAGTTCCACTGGAAAACCCCCATTAAATAGGGAAAGTTTCACTGGAAAACCCCATTAAATAGGGAAAGTTTCACTGGAAAACCCCCATTAAATAGGGAAAGTTTCACTGGAAAATCCCCATTCAATAGGGAAAGTTTCACTGGAAAATCCCCATTACATAGGGAACGTTCACAGGAAAAACCCCATTAAGTAGGAAAGTTCACTGTAAAAACACCATTTAATAGGGAAAGTTCCACTGGAAAATCCCCATTAAATAGGAAAAGTTCCACTGGAAAAACCCCATTAAATAGGGAAAGTTCCACTGGAAAACCCCCATTAAATAGGGAAAGTTTCACTGGAAAATCCCCATTAAATAGGGAAAGTTCCACTGGAAAATCCCCATTAAATAGGGCAAGTTTCACTGGAAAACCCCCATTAAATAGGGAAAGTTTCACTAGAAAACCCCCATTAAATAGGGAAAGTTCAACTGGAAAAACCCCATTAAATAGGGAAAGTTTCACTAGAAAACCCCCATTAAATAGGGAAAGTTCCACTGGAAAATCCCCATTAAATAAGGAAGGTTTCACTGGAAAATCCCCTTTCAATAGGGAAAGTTTCACTGGAAAACCCCCATTAAATAGGGACAGTTTCACTGGAAAATCCCCATTAAATAGGGAATGTTTCACTGGAAAATCCCCATGTAATAGGGAAAGTTCCACTGGAAAATCCCCATTAAATAGGGAAAGTTCCACTGGAAAAACCCCATTAAATAGAGCAAGTTCCACTGGAAAATCCCCATTAAATAGGGAATGTTTCACTGGAAAATCCCCATTAAATAGGGAAAGTTCCACTGGAAAAACCCCATTAAATAGGGAAAGTTCCACAGGGAAAACCCCATTAAATAGGGAATGATCTACAGGAAAAACCCCAATAAATAGGGACAGTTTCACTGGAAAATCCCCATTAAATAGGGAACGTTGCACTGGAAAATCCCCATTAAATAGGGAAAGTTCCACTGGAAAACCCCCATTAAATAGGGCAAGTTCCACTGGAAAATCCCCATGTAATAGGGAAAGTTCACTGGAAAACCCCCATTAAATAGGGAAAGTTCACTGGAAAAACCCCATTAAATAGGGAAAGTTCACTGGAAAACCCCCATTAAATAGGGAAAGTTCCACTGGAAAATCCCCATTAAATAGGGAAAGTTCACTGGAAAAACCCCATTAAATAGGGAAAGTTACACGGGAAAATCCCCATTAAATAGGCAAAGTTCCAATGGAAAATCCCCATTAAATAGGGAAAGTTCCACTGGAAAATCCCCATTAAATAGGGAAAGTTTCACTGGAAAAGCCCCATTAAATAGGGAAAGTTCACTGGAAAAACCCCTTTAAATAGGGAAAGTTCCACTGGAAAATCCCCATTAAATAGGGAAAGTTTCACTGGAAAACACCCATTAAATAGGGAAAGTTTCACTGGAAAAACCCCATTAAATAGGGAAAGTTACACGGGAAAATCCCCATTAAATAGGCAAAGTTCCAATGGAAAATCCCCATTAAATAGGGAAAGTTCCACTGGAAAATCCCCATTAAATAGGGAAAGTTTCACTGGAAAAACCTCATTAAATAGGGAAAGTTCCACTGGAAAAACCCCATTAAATAGGGAAAGTTTCACTGGAAAAACCCCATTAAATAGGGAAAGTTTCACTGGAAAATCCCCATTAAATAGGGAAAGTTCCACTGGAAAACCCCCATTAAATAGGGAAAGTTCACTGGAAAAACCCCATTAAATAAGGAAGGTTTCACTGGAAAATCCCCATTCAATAGGGAAAGTTTCACTGGAAAACCCCCATTAAATAGGGAAAGTTCCACTGGAAAATCACCATTAAATAGGGAAAGTTCCACTGGAAAACCCCCATTAAATAGGGCAAGTTCCACTGGGACAATCTCCATGTAATAGGGAAAGTTCCACTGGAAAAACCCCATTAAATAGGTAAAGTTCCACTGGAAAATCCCCATTAAATAGGGAAAGTTTCACTAGAAAACCCCCATTAAATAGGGAAAGTTCCACTGGAAAACCCCCATTAAATAGGGAAAGTTCAACTGGAAAAACCCCATTAAATAAGGAAGGTTTCACTGGAAAATCCCCTTTCAATAGGGAAAGTTTCACTGGAAAATCCCCATTAAATAGGGAAAGTTTGACTGGCAAATCCCCATTAAATAGGGACAGTTTCACTGGAAAACCCCCATTAAATAGGGCAAGTTCCACTGGAAAATCCCCATTAAATAGGGAATGTTTCACTGGAAAATCCCCATGTAATAGGGAAAGTTCCACAGGAAAAACCCATTAAATAGGGAATGATCGACAGGAAAAACCCCATTAAATAGGAACAGTTTCACTGGAAAACCCCCATTAAATAGGGAAAGTTTCACTGGAAAATCCCCATTAAATAGGGAACGTTGCACTGGAAAATCCCCATTAAATAGGGAAAGTTCCACTGGAAAACCCCCATTAAATAGGGCAAGTTCCACTGGAAAATCCCCATTAAATAGGGCAAGTTCCACTGGAAAATCCCCATGTAATAGGGAAAGTTTCACTGGAAAAACCCCATTAAATAGGGAAAGGTCCACTGCAAAAACCCCATTAAATAGGGAAAGTTTCACTAGAAAACCCCCATTAAATAGGGAAAGTTTCACAGGAAAAACCCCATTTAATCGGGAAAGTTCCACTGGAAAATCCCCACTAAATAGGGAAAGTTTCACTGGAAAATCCCCATTAAATAGGGAAAGTTCCACTGGACAATCCCCATTAAATAGGGAATGTTTCACAGGAAAATCCCCATTAAATAGGGAAAGTTTCACTGGAAAATCCCCACTAAATAGGGAAAGTTTCACTGGAAAATCCCCATTAAATAGGGAAAGTTCCACTGGAAAATCCCCACTAAATAGGGAAAGTTTCACTGGAAAATCCCCATTAAATAGGGAAAGTTCCACTGGAAAATCCCCATTAAATAGGGAAAGTTCCACTGGAAAATCCCCATTAAATAGGGAAAGTTCACTGGAAAAACCCCATTAAATAGAGAAGGTTTCACTGGAAAACCCCCATTAAATAGGGAAAGTTCCACTGGAAAAACCCCATTAAATAGGTAAAGTTCCACTGGAAAAACCCCATTAAATAGGGAAAGTTTCACTAGAAAACCCCCATTAAATAGGGAAAGTTCCACTGGAAAACCCCCATTAAATAGGGAAAGTTCAACTGGAAAAACCCCATTCAATAGGGAAAGTTCAACTGGAAAAACCCCATTAAATAGGGAAAGTTTCACTGGAAAAACCCCATTAAATAGGGAAAGTTTCATTGGAAAAACCCCATTAAATAAGGAAGGTTTCACTGGAAAATCCCCATTTAATAGGGAAAGTTCCACTGGAAAAACCCCATTAAATAGAGCAAGTTCCACTGGAAAATCCCCATTAAATAGGGAATGTTTCACTGGAAAATCCCCTTTCAATAGGGAAAGTTTCACTGGAAAATCCCCATTAAATAGGGAAAGTTCCACTGGAAAAACCCCATTAAATAGAGCAAGTTCCACTGGAAAATCCCCATTAAATAGGGAATGTTTCACTGGAAAATCCCCATGTAATAGGGAAAGTTCCACTGGGAAATCCCCATTAAATAGGGAAAGTTCCACTGGAAAAACCCCATTAAATAGGGCAAGTTCCACTGGAAAATCCCCATTAAATAGGGAATGTTTCACTGGAAAATCCCCATGTAATAGGGAAAGTTCCACAGGGAAAACCCCATTAAATAGGGAATGATCTACAGGAAAAACCCCATTAAATAGGGACAGTTTCACTGGAAAATCCCCATTAAATAGGGAACGTTGCACTGGAAAATCCCCATTAAATAGGGAAAGTTCCACTGGAAAACCCCCATTAAATAGGGCAAGTTCCACTGGAACATCCCCATTAAATAGGGAAAGTTCCACTGGAAAACCCCCATTAAATAGGGCAAGTTCCACTGGAAAATCCCCATGTAATAGGGAAAGTTCACTGGAAAACCCCCATTAAATAGGGAAAGTTCACTGGAAAACCCCCATTAAATAGGGAAAGTTCCAATGGAAAATCCCCATTAAATAGGGAAAGTTCCACTGGAAAATCCCCATTAAATAGGGAAAGTTTCACTGGAAAACCCCCATTAAATAGGGAAAGTTCACTGGAAAAACCCCTTTAAATAGGGAAAGTTCCACTGGAAAATCCCCATTAAATAGGGAAAGTTTCACTGGAAAACACCCATTAAATAGGGAAAGTTTCACTGGAAAAACCCCATTAAATAGGGAAAGTTACACGGGAAAATCCCCATTAAATAGGCAAAGTTCCAATGGAAAATCCTCATTAATTAGGGAAAGTTCCACTGGAAAATCCCCATTAAATAGGGAAAGTTTCACTGGAAAAACCTCATTAAATAGGGAAAGTTCCACTGGAAAAACCCCATTAAATAGGGAAAGTTTCACTGGAAAAACCCCATTAAATAGGGAAAGTTTCACTGGAAAATCCCCATTAAATAGGGAAAGTTCCACTGGAAAACCCCCATTAAATAGGGAAAGTTCACTGGAAAAACCCCATTAAATAAGGAAGGTTTCACTGGAAAATCCCCATTCAATAGGGAAAGTTTCACTGGAAAACCCCCATTAAATAGGGAAAGTTCCACTGGAAAATCACCATTAAATAGGGAAAGTTCCACTGGAAAACCCCCATTAAATAGGGCAAGTTCCACTGGGACAATCTCCATGTAATAGGGAAAGTTCCACTGGAAAAACCCCATTAAATAGGTAAAGTTCCACTGGAAAACCCCCATTAAATAGGGAAAGTTCAACTGGAAAAACCCCATTAAATAAGGAAGGTTTCACTGGAAAATCCCCTTTCAATAGGGAAAGTTTGACTGGCAAATCCCCATTAAATAGGGCAAGTTCCACTGGAAAATCCCCATTAAATAGGGAAATTTCCACTGGAAAAACCCCATTAAATAGAGCAAGTTCCACTGGAAAAACCCCATTAAATAGGGAATGTTTCACTGGAAAATCCCCATTAAATAGGGAAAGTTCCACTGGAAAATCCCCATTAAATAGGGAATGTTTCACTGGAAAATCCCCATGTAATAGGGAAAGTTCACTGGAAAACCCCCATTAAATAGGGAAAGTTCCACTGGAAAATCCCCATTAAATAGGGAATGTTTCACTGGAAAATCCCCATGTAATAGGGAAAGTTCCACAGGGAAAACCCCATTAAATAGGGAATGATCGACAGGAAAAACCCCATTAAATAGGAACAGTTTCACTGGAAAATCCCCATTAAATAGGGAACGTTGCACTGGAAAATCCCCATTAAATAGGGAAAGTTCCACTGGAAAACCCCCATTAAATAGGGCAAGTTCCACTGGAAAATCCCCATTAAATAGGGAAAGTTCCACTGGAAAACCCCAATTAAATAGGGCAAGTTCCACTGGAAAATCCCCATTAAATAGGGAAAGTTTCACTGGAAAATCCCCATGTAATAGGGAAAGTTCCACTGGAAAAACCCCATTAAATAGGGAAAGGTCCACTGCAAAAACCCCCATTAAATAGGGAAAGTTTCACTAGAAAACCCCCATTAAATAGGGAAAGTTTCACAGGAAAAACCCCATTTAATAGGGAAAGTTCCACTGGAAAATCCCCACTAAATAGGGAAAGTTTCACTGGAAAATCCCCATTAAATAGGGAAAGTTCCACTGGAAAAACCCCATTAAATAGGGAAAGTTCCACAGGAAAAACCCCATTAAATAGGGAAAGTTTCACTGGAAAAACCCCATTAAATAGGGAAAGTTTCACTGGAAAATCCCCATTAAATAGGGAAGGTTCCACTGGAAAAACCCCATTAAATAGAGCAAGTTCCACTGGAAAATCCCCATTAAATAGGGAATGTTTCACTGGAAAATCCCCATGTAATAGGGAAAGTTCCACAGGGAAAACTCCATTAAATAGGGAATGTTCTACTGGAAAAACCCCATTAAATAGGGAAAGTTCCACTTGAAAATCCCCATTAAATCGGGAATGTTCCACTGGAAAATCCCCATTAAATAGGGAAAGTTCAACTGGAAAAACCCCATTAAATAGGGAAAGTTCCACTGGAAAATCCCCATTAAATAGGGAAGGTTTCACTGGAAAAACCAATTAAATAGGGAACGTTTCATTGGAAAATCCCCATTAAATAGGGAAAGTTTCACTGGAAAAACCCCATTTAATAGGGAAGGTTCCACTGGAAAATTCTCATTAAATAGGGAAAGTTTCATTGGAAAAACCCCATTAAATAGGGAAAGTTCCACTGGAAAATCCCCATTAAATAGGGAAAGTTCCACTGGAAAATCCCCATTAAATAGGGAAAGTTCCACTGGAAAATCCCCATTAAATAGGGAAAGTTCCACTGGAAAACGCCCATTAAATAGGGAAAGTTCCACTGGAAAAACCCCACTAAATAAGGAAGGTTTCACTGGAAAATCCCCATTCAATAGGGAAAGTTTCACTGGAAAATCCCCATTAAATAGGGAAAGTTTCACTGGAAAACCCCCATTAAGTAGGTCAAGTTCCACTGGAAAATCCCCATTAAATAGGGCAAGTTCCACTGGAAAATCCCCATTAAATAGGGAAGGTTTCACTGGAAAAACCAATTAAATAGGGAAAGTTTCACTGGAAAATCCCCATTAAATAGGGAAAGTTTCACTGGAAAATCCCCATTAAATAGGGAAGGTTTCACTGGAAAAACCAATTAAATAGGGAAAGTTTCACTGGAAAAACCCCATTAAATAGGGAAAGTTTCACTGGAAAAACCCCATTTAATAGGGAAAGTTTCACTGGAAAATTCTCATTAAATAGGGAAAGGTTCATTGGAAAAACCCCATTAAATAGGGAAAGTTTCACTGGAAAAACCCATTAAATAGGGAAAGTTCCACTGGAAAAACCCATTAAATAGGGAAAGTTCCACTGGAAAATCCCCATTAAATAGGGAAAGTTTCACTGGAAAAACCCCATTTAATAGGGAAGGTTCCACTGGAAAATTCTCATTAAATAGGGAAAGTTTCACTGGAAAAACCCCATTTAATAGAGAAGGTTCCACTGGAAAACCCCATTAAATAGGGAAAGTTCCACTGGAAAATCCCCATTAAATAGGGAAAGTTTCACTGGAAAAACCCCATTTAATAGAGAAGGTTCCACTGGAAAACCCCCATTAAATAGGGAAAGTTCCACTGGAAAATCCCCATTAAATAGGGAAAGTTCCACTGGAAAATCCCCATTAAATAGGGAAAGTTCCACTGGAAAACCCCCATTAAATAGGGAAGGTTCCACTGGAAAAACCCCACTAAATAAGGAAGGTTTCACTGGAAAATCCCCATTCAATAGGGAAAGTTTCACTGGAAAATCCCCATTAAATAGGGAAAGTTTCACTGGAAAACCCCCCATTAAGTAGGTCAAGTTCCACTGGAAAATCCCCATTAAATAAGGAAAGTTCCACTGGAAAATCCCCATTAAATAGAGCAAGTTCCACTGGAAAATCCCCATTAAATAGGGAATGTTTCACTGGAAAAACCCCATTAAATAGGGAACGTTTCACTGGAAAATCCCCATTAAATATGGAATGTTTCACTGGAAAAACCCCATTAAATAGGGAACGTTCCACTGGAAAAACCCCATTAAATAGGGAAAGTTTCACTGGAAAACCCCCATTTAATAGGGAAATTTCCAGTGGAAAATCCCCATTAAATAGGGAAAGTTCCACTGGCAAATCCCCATTAAATAGGGAAAGTTCCACTGGAAAAACCCCATTAAATAGGGAAAGTTCCACAGGGAAAACCCCATTAAATAGGGAAAGTTCTACAGGAAAAACCCCATTAAATAGGGAAAGTTTCACTGGAAAATCCCCATTAAATAGGGAAAGTTCCACTGGAAAAACCCCATTAAATAGGGAAAGTTCCACAGGGAAAACCCCATTAAATAGGGAAAGTTCTACTGGAAAAACCCCATTAAATAGGGAAAGTTCCACTGGAAAAACCCCATTAAAGAGGGAAAGTTCCACAGGGAAAACCCCATTAAATAGGGAAAGTTCTACTGGAAAACCCCCATTAAATAGGGAAAGTTCCACTGGAAAATCCCCATTAAATCGGGAAATTTCCACTGGAAAACCCCCATTAAATAGGGAAAGATCCACTGGAAAATCCCCATTAAATAGGGAAGGTTTCACTGGAAAAAACCATTAAATAGGGAAAGTTTCATTGGAAAATCCCCATTAAATAGGGAAGGTTTCACTGGAAAAACCCATTAAATAGGTAAAGTTCCACTGGAAAACCCCCATTAAATAGGGAAAGTTCCACTGGAAAATCCCCATTAAATCGGGAAAGTTCCACCAGAAAACCCCCATTAAATAGGGAAAGTTCCACTGGAAAAACCGCATTAAATAGGGAAAGTTCCACTGGAAAATCCCCATTTATTTGGGAAAGTTCCACTGGAAAATCCCCATTAAATCGGGAAAGTTCCACTGGAAAATCCCCATTAAATAGGGAAGGTTTCACTGGAAAAACCCATTAAATAGGAAAAGTTTCATTGGAAAATCCCCATTAAATAGGGAAAGTTTCACTGGAAAATCCCCATTAAATAGGGAAAGTTCCACTGGCAAATCCCCATTAAATAGGGAAGGTTTCACTGGAAAAACCCATTAAATAGGGAAAGTTTCATTGGAAAATCCCCATTAAATAGGGAAAGTTTCACTGGAAAATCCCCATTTAATAGGGAAAGTTCCACTGGAAAACCCCAATTAAATAGGGAAGGTTTCACTGGAAACCACCATTAAATAGGGAAAATTCCACTGGAAAATCCCCATTAAATCGGGAAAGTTCCACTGGAAAAACCCATTAAATAGGGAAAGTTTCATTGGAAAATCCCGATTAAATAGGGAAAGTTTCACTGGAAAAACCCCATTTAATAGGGAAAGTTCCACTGGAAAATCCCCATTAAATAGGGAATGTTCCACTCGAAAATCCCCATTAAATAGGGAAAGTTTCACTGGAAAAATCCCCATTTAAATAGAGAAGGTTTCACTGGAAAACCCCCATTAAATAGGGAAAGTTTCACCGGAAAAACCCCATTAAATAGGGAAAGTTTCACTGGAAAACCCCCATTTAATAGGGAAATTTCCACTGGAAAATCCCCATTAAATAGGGAAAGTTCCACTGGAAAATCCCCATTAAATTGGGAAAGTTCCACTGGAAAATCCCCATTAAATCGGGAATGTTCCACTGGAAAACCCCCATTAAATATGGAAAGTTCCACTGGAAAATCCCCATTAAATAGGGAAGGTTTCACTGGAAAAACCCATTAAATAGGGAAAGTTTCATTGGAAAATCCCCATTAAATAGGGAAAGTTTCACTGGAAAAACCCCATTTAATACGGAAGGTTCCACTGGAAAATCCCCATTAAATAGGGAAAGTTTCAGTGGAAAATCCCCATTTAAATAGAGAAGGTTTCACTGGAAAACCCCCATCAAATAGGAAAGGTTCCACTGGAAAATCCCCATTAAATCGGGAAAGTTCCACTGGAAAACCCCCATTAAATAGGGAAAGTTCCACTGGAAAAACCCCATTAAATAGGGAAAGTTTCACTGGAAAATCCCCATAAAATAGGGAATGTTTCACTGGAAAAACCCCATTTAATAGGGAAAGTTCCACTGGAAAATCCCCACTAAATAGGGAAAGTTTCACTGGAAAATCCCCATTAAATAGGGAAAGTTCCACTGGAAAACCCCATTAAATAGGGAAAGTTTCACTGGAAAACCCCATTAAATAGGGAAAGTTTCACTGGAAAACCCCCATTAAATACGGAAAGTTTCACTGGAAAACCCCCATTAAATAGGGAAGGTTTCACTGGAAAAACCCATTAAATAGGGAAACTTTCATTGGAAAATCCTCATTAAATAGAGAAGGTTTCACTGGAAAACCCCCATTAAATAGGGAAAGTTCCACTGGAAAATCCCCAATAAATCGGGAAATTTCCACCAGAAAACCCCCATTAAATAGGGAAAGTTGCACTGGAAAATCCCCATTAAATAGGGAAAGTTCCACTGGAAAATCCCCATTTATTTGGGAAAGTTCCACTGGAAAATCCCCATTAAATCGGGAAAGTTCCACTGGAAAATCCCCATTAAATAGGGAAGGTTTCACTGGAAAAACCCATTAAATAGGAAAAGTTTCATTGGAAAATCCCCATTAAATAGGGAAAGTTTCACTGGAAAATCCCCATTAAATAGGGAAAGTTCCACTGGAAAACCCCAATTAAATAGGGAAGGTTTCACTGGAAACCACCATTAAATAGGGAAAATTCCACTGGAAAATCCCCATTAAATCGGGAAAGTTCCACTGGAAAAACCCATTAAATAGGGAAAGTTTCATTGGAAAATCCCGATTAAATAGGGAAAGTTTCACTGGAAAAACCCCATTTAATAGGGAATGTTCCACTCGAAAATCCCCATTAAATAGGGAAAGTTTCACTGGAAAAATCCCCATTTAAATAGAGAAGGTTTCACTGGAAAACCCCCATTAAATAGGGAAAGTTTCACCGGAAAAACCCCATTAAATAGGGAAAGTTTCACTGGAAAACCCCCATTTAATAGGGAAATTTCCACTGGAAAATCCCCATTAAATAGGGAAAGTTCCACTGGAAAATCCCCATTAAATTGGGAAAGTTCCACTGGAAAATCCCCATTAAATCGGGAATGTTCCACTGGAAAACCCCCATTAAATAGGGAAAGTTCCACTGGAAAATCCCCATTAAAAAGGGAAGGTTTCACTGGAAAAACCCATTAAATAGGGAAAGTTTCATTGGAAAATCCCCATTAAATAGGGAAAGTTTCAGTGGAAAATCCCCATTTAAATAGAGAAGGTTTCACTGGAAAACCCCCATCAAATAGGAAAGGTTCCACTGGAAAATCCCCATTAAATCGGGAAAGTTCCACTGGAAAACCCCCATTAAATAGGGAAAGTTCCACTGGAAAAACCCCATTAAATAGGGAAAGTTTCACTGGAAAATCCCCATAAAATAGGGAATGTTTCACTGGAAAAACCCCATTTAATAGGGAAAGTTCCACTGGAAAATCCCCACTAAATAGGGAAAGTTTCACTGGAAAATCCCCATTAAATAGGGAAAGTTCCACTGGAAAACCCCATTAAATAGGGAAAGTTCCACAAGGAAAACCCCATTAAATAGGGAAAATTCTACTGGAAAAACCCCATTAAATAGGGAAAGTTCCACTGGAAAATCCCCATTAAATCGGGAAAGTTCCACTGGAAAACCCCCATTAAATAGGGAAAGTTCCACTGGAAAATCCCCATTAAATAGGGAAGGTTTCACTGGAAAAACCCATTAAATAGGGAAAGTTTCATTGGAAAATCCCCATTAAATAGGGAAAGTTTCACTGGAAAAACCCTATTTAATAGGGAAGGTTCAACTGGAAAATCCCCAATAAATAGGGATAGTTTCACTGGAAAACCCCCATTAAATAGGGAAAGTTTCACTGGAAAATTCCCATTAAATAGGGAAAGTTTCACTGGAAAAACCCCATTAAATAGGGAAAGTTTCCCTGGAAAAACCCCATTAAATAGGGCAAGTTCCACTGGAAAACCCCCATTAAATAGGGAAAGTTTCACTAGAAAACCCCCATTAAATAGGGAAAGTTCCACTGGAAAACCCCATTAAATAGGGAAAGTTCAACTGGAAAAACCCCATTAAATAAGGAAGGTTTCACTGGAAAATCCCCTTTCAATAGGGAAAGTTTCACTGGAAAACCCCCATTAAATAGGGAAAGTTCCACTGGAAAAACCCCATTAAATAGAGCAAGTTCCACTGGAAAATCCCCATTAAATAGGGAATGTTTCACTGGAAAATCCCCATGTAATAGGGAAAGTTCCACTGGAAAATCCCCATTAAATAGGGAAAGTTCCACTGGAAAAACCCCATTAAATAGAGCAAGTTCCACTGGAAAATCCCCATTAAATAGGGAATGTTTCACTGGAAAATCCCCATGTAATAGGGAAAGTTCCACAGGGAAAACCCCATTAAATAGGGAATGATCTACAGGAAAAACCCCATTAAATAGGGACAGTTTCACTGGAAAATCCCCATTAAATAGGGAACGTTGCACTGGAAAATCCCCATTAAATAGGGAAAGTTCCACTGGAAAACCCCCATTAAATAGGGAATGTTTCACTGGAAAATCCCCATGTAATAGGGAAAGTTCCACAGGGAAAACCCCATTAAATAGGGAATGATCTACAGGAAAAACCCCATTAAATAGGGAAAGTTCCACTGGAAAATCCCCATTAAATAGGGAAAGTTCCACTGGAAAAATCCCATTAAATAGGGCAAGTTCCACTGGAACATCCCCATTAAATAGGGAAAGTTCCACTGGAAAACCCCCATTAAATAGGGCAAGTTCCACTGGAAAATCCCCATGTAATAGGGAAAGTTCACTGGAAAACCCCCATTAAATAGGGAAAGTTCACTGGAAAAACCCCATTAAATAGGGAAAGTTCACTGGAAAACCCCCATTAAATAGGGAAAGTTCCACTGGAAAATCACCATTAAATAGGGAAAGTTCACTGGAAAAACCCCATTAAATAGGGAAAGTTACACGGGAAAATCCCCATTAAATAGGCAAAGTTCCAATGGAAAATCCCCATTAAATAGGGAAAGTTCCACTGGAAAATCCCCATTAAATAGGGAAAGTTTCACTGGAAAACCCCCATTAAATAGGGAAAGTTCACTGGAAAAACCCCTTTAAATAGGGAAAGTTCCACTGGAAAATCCCCATTAAATAGGGAAAGTTTCACTGGAAAACACCCATTAAATAGGGAAAGTTTCACTGGAAAAACCCCATTAAATAGGGAAAGTTACACGGGAAAATCCCCATTAAATAGGCAAAGTTCCAATGGAAAATCCTCATTAATTAGGGAAAGTTCCACTGGAAAATCCCCATTAAATAGGGAAAGTTTCACTGGAAAAACCTCATTAAATAGGGAAAGTTCCACTGGAAAAACCCCATTAAATAGGGAAAGTTTCACTGGAAAAACCCCATTAAATAGGGAAAGTTTCACTGGAAAATCCCCATTAAATAGGGAAAGTTCCACTGGAAAACCCCCATTAAATAGGGAAAGTTCACTGGAAGAACCCCATTAAATAAGGAAGGTTTCACTGGAAAACCCCCATTAAATAGGGAAAGTTTCACTGGAAAAACCCCATTAAATAGGGAAAGTTCCACTGGAAAACCCCCATTAAATAGGGCAAGTTCCACTGGGACAATCTCCATGTAATAGGGAAAGTTCCACTGGAAAAACCCCATTAAATAGGTAAAGTTCCACTGGAAAATCCCCATTAAATAGGGAAAGTTTCACTAGAAAACCCCCATTAAATAGGGAAAGTTCCACTGGAAAACCCCCATTAAATAGGGAAAGTTCAACTGGAAAAACCCCATTAAATAAGGAAGGTTTCACTGGAAAATCCCCTTTCAATAGGGAAAGTTTGACTGGCAAATCCCCATTAAATAGGGACAGTTTCACTGGAAAACCCCCATTAAATAGGGCAAGTTCCACTGGAAAATCCCCATTAAATAGGGAATGTTTCACTGGAAAATCCCCATGTAATAGGGAAAGTTCCACAGGGAAAACCCCATTAAATAGGGAATGATCGACAGGAAAAACCCCATTAAATAGGAACAGTTTCACTGGAAAATCCCCATTAAATAGGGAACGTTGCACTGGAAAATCCCCATTAAATAGGGAAAGTTCCACTGGAAAACCCCCATTAAATAGGGCAAGTTCCACTGGAAAATCCCCATTAAATAGGGCAAGTTCCACTGGAAAATCCCCATGTAATAGGGAAAGTTTCACTGGAAAAACCCCATTAAATAGGGAAAGGTCCACTGCAAAAACCCCATTAAATAGGGAAAGTTTCACTAGAAAACCCCCATTAAATAGGGAAAGTTTCACAGGAAAAACCCCATTTAATAGGGAAAGTTCCACTGGAAAATCCCCACTAAATAGGGAAAGTTTCACTGGAAAATCCCCATTAAATAGGGAAAGTTCCACTGGACAATCCCCATTAAATAGGGAAAGTTCCACTGGAAAAACCCCATTAAATAGAGAAGGTTTCACTGGAAAATCCCCATTAAATAGGGCAAGTTCCACTGGGACAATCTCCATGTAATAGGGAAAGTTCCACTGGAAAATCCCCATTAAATAGGTAAAGTTCCACTGGAAAAACCCCATTAAATAGGGAAAGTTTCACTAGAAAACCCCCATTAAATAGGGAAAGTTCCACTGGAAAACCCCCATTAAATAGGGAAAGTTCAACTGGAAAAACCCCATTCAATAGGGAAAGTTCAACTGGAAAAACCCCATTAAATAAGGAAGGTTTCACTGGAAAATCCCCATTTAATAGGGAAAGTTCCACTGGAAAAACCCCATTAAATAGAGCAAGTTCCACTGGAAAATCCCCATTAAATAGGGAATGTTTCACTGGAAAATCCCCTTTCAATAGGGAAAGTTTCACTGGAAAATCCCCATTAAATAGGGAAAGTTCCACTGGAAAAACCCCATTAAATAGAGCAAGTTCCACTGGAAAATCCCCATTAAATAGGGAATGTTTCACTGGAAAATCCCCATGTAATAGGGAAAGTTCCACTGGAAAATCCCCATTAAATAGGGAAAGTTCCACTGGAAAAACCCCATTAAATAGGGCAAGTTCCACTGGAAAATCCCCATTAAATAGGGAATGTTTCACTGGAAAATCCCCATGTAATAGGGAAAGTTCCACAGGGAAAACCCCATTAAATAGGGAATGATCTACAGGAAAAACCCCATTAAATAGGGACAGTTTCACTGGAAAATCCCCATTAAATAGGGAACGTTGCACTGGAAAATCCCCATTAAATAGGGAAAGTTCCACTGGAAAACCCCCATTAAATAGGGCAAGTTCCACTGGAACATCCCCATTAAATAGGGAAAGTTCCACTGGAAAACCCCCATTAAATAGGGCAAGTTCCACTGGAAAATCCCCATGTAATAGGGAAAGTTCACTGGAAAACCCCCATTAAATAGGGAAAGTTCACTGGAAAACCCCCATTAAATAGGGAAAGTTCACTGGAAAAACCCCATTAAATAGGGAAAGTTCACTGGAAAACCCCCATTAAATAGGGAAAGTTCGACTGGAAAATCCCCATTAAATAGGGAAAGTTCACTGGAAAAACCCCATTAAATAGGGAAAGTTTCACTAGAAAAACCCCATTAAATAGGGAAAGTTACACGGGAAAATCCCCATTAAATAGGCAAAGTTCCAATGGAAAATCCCCATTAAATAGGGAAAGTTCCACTGGAAAATCCCCATTAAATAGGGAAAGTTTCACTGGAAAACCCCCATTAAATAGGGAAAGTTCACTGGAAAAACCCCTTTAAATAGGGAAAGTTCCACTGGAAAATCCCCATTAAATAGGGAAAGTTTCACTGGAAAACACCCATTAAATAGGGAAAGTTTCACTGGAAAAACCCCATTAAATAGGGAAAGTTACACGGGAAAATCCCCATTAAATAGGCAAAGTTCCAATGGAAAATCCTCATTAATTAGGGAAAGTTCCACTGGAAAATCCCCATTAAATAGGGAAAGTTTCACTGGAAAAACCTCATTAAATAGGGAAAGTTCCACTGGAAAAACCCCATTAAATAGGGAAAGTTTCACTGGAAAAACCCCATTAAATAGGGAAAGTTTCACTGGAAAATCCCCATTAAATGGGGAAAGTTCCACTGGAAAACCCCCATTAAATAGGGAAAGTTCACTGGAAAAACCCCATTAAATAAGGAAGGTTTCACTGGAAAATCCCCATTCAATAGGGAAAGTTTCACTGGAAAACCCCCATTAAATAGGGAAAGTTCCACTGGAAAACCCCCATTAAATAGGGCAAGTTCCACTGGGACAATCTCCATGTAATAGGGAAAGTTCCACTGGAAAAACCCCATTAAATAGGTAAAGTTCCACTGGAAAATCCCCATTAAATAGGGAAAGTTCCACTGGAAAACCCCCATTAAATAGGGAAAGTTTCACTGGAACACCCCCAATAAAAAGGAAAGTTCCACTGGAAAATCCCCATTAAATAGGGAAAGTTCAACTGGAAAAACCCCATTAAATAAGGAAAGTTTCACTGGAAAATCCCCTTTCAATAGGGAAAGTTTCACTGGAAAATCCCCATTAAATAGGGAAAGTTTGACTGGCAAATCCCCATTAAATAGGGCAAGTTCCACTGGAAAATCCCCATTAAATAGGGAAATTTCCACTGGAAAAACCCCATTAAATAGGGAATGTTTCACTGGAAAATCCCCATTAAATAGGGAAAGTTCCACTGGAAAATCCCCATTAAATAGGGAATGTTTCACTGGAAAATCCCCATGTAATAGGGAAAGTTCACTGGAAAACCCCCATTAAATAGGGAAAGTTCCACTGGAAAATCCCCATTAAATAGGGAATGTTTCACTGGAAAATCCCCATGTAATAGGGAAAGTTCCACAGGGAAAACCCCATTAAATAGGGAATGATCGACAGGAAAAACCCCATTAAATAGGAACAGTTTCACTGGAAAATCCCCATTAAATAGGGAACGTTGCACTGGTAAATCCCCATTAAATAGGGAAAGTTCCACTGGAAAACCCCCATTAAATAGGGCAAGTTCCACTGGAAAATCCCCATTAAATAGGGAAAGTTCCACTGGAAAACCCCAATTAAATAGGGCAAGTTCCACTGGAAAATCCCCATTAAATAGGGAAAGTTCCACTGGAAAAACCCCATTAAATAGGGAAAGTTTCACTAGAAAACCCCCATTAAATAGGGAAAGTTTCACAGGAAAAACCCCATTTAATAGGGAAAGTTCCACTGGAAAATCCCCACTAGATAGGGAAAGTTTCACTGGAAAATCCCCATTAAATAGGGAAAGTTCCACTGGAAAAACCCCATTAAATAGGGAAAGTTCCACAGGAAAAACCCCATTAAATAGGGAAAGTTTCACTGGAAAAACCCCATTAAATAGGGAAAGTTTCACTGGAAAATCCCCATTAAATAGGGAAGGTTCCACTGGAAAAACCCCATTAAATAGAGCAAGTTCCACTGGAAAATCCCCATTAAATAGGGAATGTTTCACTGGAAAATCCCCATGTAATAGGGAAAGTTCCACAGGGAAAACTCCATTAAATAGGGAATGTTCTACTGGAAAAACCCCATTAAATAGGGAAAGTTCCACTTGAAAATCCCCATTAAATCGGGAATGTTCCACTGGAAAATCCCCATTAAATAGGGAAAGTTCAACTGGAAAAACCCCATTAAATAGGGAAAGTTCCACTGGAAAATCCCCATTAAATAGGGAAGGTTTCACTGGAAAAACCAATTAAATAGGGAACGTTTCATTGGAAAATCCCCATTAAATAGGGAAAGTTTCACTGGAAAAACCCCATTTAATAGGGAAGGTCCCACTGGAAAATTCTCATTAAATAGGGAAAGTTTCATTGGAAAAACCCCATTAAATAGGGAAAGTTCCACTGGAAAATCCCCATTAAATAGGGAAAGTTCCACTGGAAAATCCCCATTAAATAGGGAAAGTTCCACTGGAAAATCCCCATTAAATAGGGAAAGTTCCACTGGAAAACGCCCATTAAATAGGGAAAGTTCCACTGGAAAAACCCCACTAAATAAGGAAGGTTTCACTGGAAAATCCCCATTCAATAGGGAAAGTTTCACTGGAAAATCCCCATTAAATAGGGAAAGTTTCACTGGAAAACCCCCATTAAGTAGGTCAAGTTCCACTGGAAAATCCCCATTAAATAGGGAATGTTCCACTGGAAAATCCCCATTAAATAGGGAAAGTTCAACTGGAAAAACCCCATTAAATAGGGAAGGTTTCACTGGAAAAACCAATTAAATAGGGAAAGTTTCACTGGAAAATCCCCATTAAATAGGGAAAGTTCCACTGGAAAAACCCCATTAAATAGGGAAAGTTTCACTGGAAAAACCCCATTTAATAGGGAAGGTTCCACTGGAAAATTCTCATTAAATAGGGAAAGTTTCATTGGAAAAACCCCATTAAATAGGGAAAGTTCCACTGGAAAATTCTCATTAAATAGGGAAAGTTCCACTGGAAAATCCCCATTAAATAGGGAATGTTCCACTGGAAAATCCCCATTAAATAGGGAAGGTTTCACTGGAAAAACCAATTAAATAGGGAAAGTTTCACTGGAAGATCCCCATTAAATAGGGAAGGTTTCACTGGAAAAACCAATTAAATAGGGAAAGTTCCACTGGAAAAACCCCATTAAATAGGGAAAGTTTCACTGGAAAAACCCGATTTAATAGGGAAGGTTCCACTGGAAAATTCTCATTAAATAGGGAAAGTTTCATTGGAAAAACCCCATTAAATAGGGAAAGTTTCACTGGAAAAACCCATTAAATAGGGAAAGTTTCACTGGAAAAACCCCATTTAATAGAGAAGGTTCCACTGGAAAACCCCATTAAATAGGGAAAGTTCCACTGGAAAATCCCCATTAAATAGGGAAAGTTTCACTGGAAAAACCCCATTTAATAGAGAAGGTTCCACTGGAAAACCCCCATTAAATAGGGAAAGTTCCACTGGAAAATCCCCATTAAATAGGGAAAGTTCCACTGGAAAATCCCCATTAAATAGGGAAAGTTCCACTGGAAAACCCCCATTAAATAGGGAAAGTTACACGGGAAAATCCCCATTAAATAGGCAAAGTTCCAATGGAAAATCCCCATTAAATAGGGAAAGTTCCACTGGAAAATCCCCATTAAATAGGGAAAGTTTCACTGGAAAACCCCCATTAAATAGGGAAAGTTCACTGGAAAAACCCCTTTAAATAGGGAAAGTTCCACTGGAAAATCCCCATTAAATAGGGAAAGTTTCACTGGAAAACACCCATTAAATAGGGAAAGTTTCACTGGAAAAACCCCATTAAATAGGGAAAGTTACACGGGAAAATCCCCATTAAATAGGCAAAGTTCCAATGGAAAATCCTCATTAATTAGGGAAAGTTCCACTGGAAAATCCCCATTAAATAGGGAAAGTTTCACTGGAAAAACCTCATTAAATAGGGAAAGTTCCACTGGAAAAACCCCATTAAATAGGGAAAGTTTCACTGGAAAAACCCCATTAAATAGGGAAAGTTTCACTGGAAAATCCCCATTAAATGGGGAAAGTTCCACTGGAAAACCCCCATTAAATAGGGAAAGTTCACTGGAAAAACCCCATTAAATAAGGAAGGTTTCACTGGAAAATCCCCATTCAATAGGGAAAGTTTCACTGGAAAACCCCCATTAAATAGGGAAAGTTCCACTGGAAAACCCCCATTAAATAGGGCAAGTTCCACTGGGACAATCTCCATGTAATAGGGAAAGTTCCACTGGAAAAACCCCATTAAATAGGTAAAGTTCCACTGGAAAATCCCCATTAAATAGGGAAAGTTCCACTGGAAAACCCCCATTAAATAGGGAAAGTTTCACTGGAACACCCCCAATAAAAAGGAAAGTTCCACTGGAAAATCCCCATTAAATAGGGAAAGTTCAACTGGAAAAACCCCATTAAATAAGGAAAGTTTCACTGGAAAATCCCCTTTCAATAGGGAAAGTTTCACTGGAAAATCCCCATTAAATAGGGAAAGTTTGACTGGCAAATCCCCATTAAATAGGGCAAGTTCCACTGGAAAATCCCCATTAAATAGGGAAATTTCCACTGGAAAAACCCCATTAAATAGGGAATGTTTCACTGGAAAATCCCCATTAAATAGGGAAAGTTCCACTGGAAAATCCCCATTAAATAGGGAATGTTTCACTGGAAAATCCCCATGTAATAGGGAAAGTTCACTGGAAAACCCCCATTAAATAGGGAAAGTTCCACTGGAAAATCCCCATTAAATAGGGAATGTTTCACTGGAAAATCCCCATGTAATAGGGAAAGTTCCACAGGGAAAACCCCATTAAATAGGGAATGATCGACAGGAAAAACCCCATTAAATAGGAACAGTTTCACTGGAAAATCCCCATTAAATAGGGAACGTTGCACTGGTAAATCCCCATTAAATAGGGAAAGTTCCACTGGAAAACCCCCATTAAATAGGGCAAGTTCCACTGGAAAATCCCCATTAAATAGGGAAAGTTCCACTGGAAAACCCCAATTAAATAGGGCAGGTTCCACTGGAAAATCCCCATTAAATAGGGAAAGTTCCACTGGAAAAACCCCATTAAATAGGGAAAGTTTCACTAGAAAACCCCCATTAAATAGGGAAAGTTTCACAGGAAAAACCCCATTTAATAGGGAAAGTTCCACTGGAAAATCCCCACTAAATAGGGAAAGTTTCACTGGAAAATCCCCATTAAATAGGGAAAGTTCCACTGGAAAAACCCCATTAAATAGGGAAAGTTCCACAGGAAAAACCCCATTAAATAGGGAAAGTTTCACTGGAAAAACCCCATTAAATAGGGAAAGTTTCACTGGAAAATCCCCATTAAATAGGGAAGGTTCCACTGGAAAAACCCCATTAAATAGAGCAAGTTCCACTGGAAAATCCCCATTAAATAGGGAATGTTTCACTGGAAAATCCCCATGTAATAGGGAAAGTTCCACAGGGAAAACTCCATTAAATAGGGAATGTTCTACTGGAAAAACCCCATTAAATAGGGAAAGTTCCACTTGAAAATCCCCATTAAATCGGGAATGTTCCACTGGAAAATCCCCATTAAATAGGGAAAGTTCAACTGGAAAAACCCCATTAAATAGGGAAAGTTCCACTGGAAAATCCCCATTAAATAGGGAAGGTTTCACTGGAAAAACCAATTAAATAGGGAACGTTTCATTGGAAAATCCCCATTAAATAGGGAAAGTTTCACTGGAAAAACCCCATTTAATAGGGAAGGTCCCACTGGAAAATTCTCATTAAATAGGGAAAGTTTCATTGGAAAAACCCCATTAAATAGGGAAAGTTCCACTGGAAAATCCCCATTAAATAGGGAAAGTTCCACTGGAAAATCCCCATTAAATAGGGAAAGTTCCACTGGAAAATCCCCATTAAATAGGGAAAGTTCCACTGGAAAACGCCCATTAAATAGGGAAAGTTCCACTGGAAAAACCCCACTAAATAAGGAAGGTTTCACTGGAAAATCCCCATTCAATAGGGAAAGTTTCACTGGAAAATCCCCATTAAATAGGGAAAGTTTCACTGGAAAACCCCCATTAAGTAGGTCAAGTTCCACTGGAAAATCCCCATTAAATAGGGAATGTTCCACTGGAAAATCCCCATTAAATAGGGAAAGTTCAACTGGAAAAACCCCATTAAATAGGGAAGGTTTCACTGGAAAAACCAATTAAATAGGGAAAGTTTCACTGGAAAATCCCCATTAAATAGGGAAAGTTCCACTGGAAAAACCCCATTAAATAGGGAAAGTTTCACTGGAAAAACCCCATTTAATAGGGAAGGTTCCACTGGAAAATTCTCATTAAATAGGGAAAGTTTCATTGGAAAAACCCCATTAAATAGGGAAAGTTCCACTGGAAAATTCTCATTAAATAGGGAAAGTTCCACTGGAAAATCCCCATTAAATAGGGAATGTTCCACTGGAAAATCCCCATTAAATAGGGAAGGTTTCACTGGAAAAACCAATTAAATAGGGAAAGTTTCACTGGAAGATCCCCATTAAATAGGGAAGGTTTCACTGGAAAAACCAATTAAATAGGGAAAGTTCCACTGGAAAAACCCCATTAAATAGGGAAAGTTTCACTGGAAAAACCCCATTTAATAGGGAAGGTTCCACTGGAAAATTCTCATTAAATAGGGAAAGTTTCATTGGAAAAACCCCATTAAATAGGGAAAGTTTCACTGGAAAAACCCATTAAATAGGGAAAGTTTCACTGGAAAAACCCCATTTAATAGAGAAGGTTCCACTGGAAAACCCCATTAAATAGGGAAAGTTCCACTGGAAAATCCCCATTAAATAGGGAAAGTTTCACTGGAAAAACCCCATTTAATAGAGAAGGTTCCACTGGAAAACCCCCATTAAATAGGGAAAGTTCCACTGGAAAATCCCCATTAAATAGGGAAAGTTCCACTGGAAAATCCCCATTAAATAGGGAAAGTTCCACTGGAAAACCCCCATTAAATAGGGAAAGTTCCACTGGAAAAACCCCACTAAATAAGGAAGGTTTCACTGGAAAATCCCCATTCAATAGGGAAAGTTTCACTGGAAAATCCCCATTAAATAGGGAAAGTTTGACTGGCAAATCCCCATTAAATAGGGAAAGTTTCACTGGAAAACCCCCCATTAAGTAGGTCAAGTTCCACTGGAAAATCCCCATTAAATAAGGAAAGTTCCACTGGAAAATCCCCATTAAATAGAGCAAGTTCCACTGGAAAATCCCCATTAAATAGGGAATGTTTCACTGGAAAAACCCCATTAAATAGGGAACGTTTCACTGGAAAATCCCCATTAAATATGGAATGTTTCACTGGAAAAACCCCATTAAATAGGGAACGTTCCACTGGAAAACCCCCATTTAATAGGGAAATTTCCAGTGGAAAATCCCCATTAAATAGGGAAAGTTCCACTGGCAAATCCCCATTAAATAGGGAACGTTCCACTGGAAAACCCCCATTTAATAGGGAAATTTCCAGTGGAAAATCCCCATTAAATAGGGAAAGTTCCACTGGCAAATCCCCATTAAATAGGGAAAGTTCCACTGGAAAACCCCAATTAAATAGGGCAAGTTCCACTGGAAAATCCCCATTAAATAGGGAAAGTTCCACTGGAAAAACCCCATTAAATAGGGAAAGTTTCACTAGAAAACCCCCATTAAATAGGGAAAGTTTCACAGGAAAAACCCCATTTAATAGGGAAAGTTCCACTGGAACATCCCCATTAAATAGGGAAAGTTCCACTGGAAAACCCCCATTAAATAGGGCAAGTTCCACTGGAAAATCCCCATGTAATAGGGAAAGTTCACTGGAAAACCCCCATTAAATAGGGAAAGTTCACTGGAAAAACCCCATTAAATAGGGAAAGTTCACTGGAAAACCCCCATTAAATAGGGAAAGTTCCACTGGAAAATCACCATTAAATAGGGAAAGTTCACTGGAAAAACCCCATTAAATAGGGAAAGTTACACGGGAAAATCCCCATTAAATAGGCAAAGTTCCAATGGAAAATCCCCATTAAATAGGGAAAGTTCCACTGGAAAATCCCCATTAAATAGGGAAAGTTTCACTGGAAAACCCCCATTAAATAGGGAAAGTTCACTGGAAAAACCCCTTTAAATAGGGAAAGTTCCACTGGAAAATCCCCATTAAATAGGGAAAGTTTCACTGGAAAACACCCATTAAATAGGGAAAGTTTCACTGGAAAAACCCCATTAAATAGGGAAAGTTACACGGGAAAATCCCCATTAAATAGGCAAAGTTCCAATGGAAAATCCTCATTAATTAGGGAAAGTTCCACTGGAAAATCCCCATTAAATAGGGAAAGTTTCACTGGAAAAACCTCATTAAATAGGGAAAGTTCCACTGGAAAAACCCCATTAAATAGGGAAAGTTTCACTGGAAAAACCCCATTAAATAGGGAAAGTTTCACTGGAAAATCCCCATTAAATAGGGAAAGTTCCACTGGAAAACCCCCATTAAATAGGGAAAGTTCACTGGAAGAACCCCATTAAATAAGGAAGGTTTCACTGGAAAACCCCCATTAAATAGGGAAAGTTTCACTGGAAAAACCCCATTAAATAGGGAAAGTTCCACTGGAAAACCCCCATTAAATAGGGCAAGTTCCACTGGGACAATCTCCATGTAATAGGGAAAGTTCCACTGGAAAAACCCCATTAAATAGGTAAAGTTCCACTGGAAAATCCCCATTAAATAGGGAAAGTTTCACTAGAAAACCCCCATTAAATAGGGAAAGTTCCACTGGAAAACCCCCATTAAATAGGGAAAGTTCAACTGGAAAAACCCCATTAAATAAGGAAGGTTTCACTGGAAAATCCCCTTTCAATAGGGAAAGTTTGACTGGCAAATCCCCATTAAATAGGGACAGTTTCACTGGAAAACCCCCATTAAATAGGGCAAGTTCCACTGGAAAATCCCCATTAAATAGGGAATGTTTCACTGGAAAATCCCCATGTAATAGGGAAAGTTCCACAGGGAAAACCCCATTAAATAGGGAATGATCGACAGGAAAAACCCCATTAAATAGGAACAGTTTCACTGGAAAATCCCCATTAAATAGGGAACGTTGCACTGGAAAATCCCCATTAAATAGGGAAAGTTCCACTGGAAAACCCCCATTAAATAGGGCAAGTTCCACTGGAAAATCCCCATTAAATAGGGCAAGTTCCACTGGAAAATCCCCATGTAATAGGGAAAGTTTCACTGGAAAAACCCCATTAAATAGGGAAAGGTCCACTGCAAAAACCCCATTAAATAGGGAAAGTTTCACTAGAAAACCCCCATTAAATAGGGAAAGTTTCACAGGAAAAACCCCATTTAATAGGGAAAGTTCCACTGGAAAATCCCCACTAAATAGGGAAAGTTTCACTGGAAAATCCCCATTAAATAGGGAAAGTTCCACTGGACAATCCCCATTAAATAGGGAAAGTTCCACTGGAAAAACCCCATTAAATAGAGAAGGTTTCACTGGAAAATCCCCATTAAATAGGGCAAGTTCCACTGGGACAATCTCCATGTAATAGGGAAAGTTCCACTGGAAAATCCCCATTAAATAGGTAAAGTTCCACTGGAAAAACCCCATTAAATAGGGAAAGTTTCACTAGAAAACCCCCATTAAATAGGGAAAGTTCCACTGGAAAACCCCCATTAAATAGGGAAAGTTCAACTGGAAAAACCCCATTCAATAGGGAAAGTTCAACTGGAAAAACCCCATTAAATAAGGAAGGTTTCACTGGAAAATCCCCATTTAATAGGGAAAGTTCCACTGGAAAAACCCCATTAAATAGAGCAAGTTCCACTGGAAAATCCCCATTAAATAGGGAATGTTTCACTGGAAAATCCCCTTTCAATAGGGAAAGTTTCACTGGAAAATCCCCATTAAATAGGGAAAGTTCCACTGGAAAAACCCCATTAAATAGAGCAAGTTCCACTGGAAAATCCCCATTAAATAGGGAATGTTTCACTGGAAAATCCCCATGTAATAGGGAAAGTTCCACTGGAAAATCCCCATTAAATAGGGAAAGTTCCACTGGAAAAACCCCATTAAATAGGGCAAGTTCCACTGGAAAATCCCCATTAAATAGGGAATGTTTCACTGGAAAATCCCCATGTAATAGGGAAAGTTCCACAGGGAAAACCCCATTAAATAGGGAATGATCTACAGGAAAAACCCCATTAAATAGGGACAGTTTCACTGGAAAATCCCCATTAAATAGGGAACGTTGCACTGGAAAATCCCCATTAAATAGGGAAAGTTCCACTGGAAAACCCCCATTAAATAGGGCAAGTTCCACTGGAACATCCCCATTAAATAGGGAAAGTTCCACTGGAAAACCCCCATTAAATAGGGCAAGTTCCACTGGAAAATCCCCATGTAATAGGGAAAGTTCACTGGAAAACCCCCATTAAATAGGGAAAGTTCACTGGAAAACCCCCATTAAATAGGGAAAGTTCACTGGAAAAACCCCATTAAATAGGGAAAGTTCACTGGAAAACCCCCATTAAATAGGGAAAGTTCGACTGGAAAATCCCCATTAAATAGGGAAAGTTCACTGGAAAAACCCCATTAAATAGGGAAAGTTTCATTAGAAAAACCCCATTAAATAGGGAAAGTTACACGGGAAAATCCCCATTAAATAGGCAAAGTTCCAATGGAAAATCCCCATTAAATAGGGAAAGTTCCACTGGAAAATCCCCATTAAATAGGGAAAGTTTCACTGGAAAACCCCCATTAAATAGGGAAAGTTCACTGGAAAAACCCCTTTAAATAGGGAAAGTTCCACTGGAAAATCCCCATTAAATAGGGAAAGTTTCACTGGAAAACACCCATTAAATAGGGAAAGTTTCACTGGAAAAACCCCATTAAATAGGGAAAGTTACACGGGAAAATCCCCATTAAATAGGCAAAGTTCCAATGGAAAATCCTCATTAATTAGGGAAAGTTCCACTGGAAAATCCCCATTAAATAGGGAAAGTTTCACTGGAAAAACCTCATTAAATAGGGAAAGTTCCACTGGAAAAACCCCATTAAATAGGGAAAGTTTCACTGGAAAATCCCCATTAAATAGGGAAAGTTTCACTGGAAAATCCCCATTAAATGGGGAAAGTTCCACTGGAAAACCCCCATTAAATAGGGAAAGTTCACTGGAAAAACCCCATTAAATAAGGAAGGTTTCACTGGAAAATCCCCATTCAATAGGGAAAGTTTCACTGGAAAACCCCCATTAAATAGGGAAAGTTCCACTGGAAAACCCCCATTAAATAGGGCAAGTTCCACTGGGACAATCTCCATGTAATAGGGAAAGTTCCACTGGAAAAACCCCATTAAATAGGTAAAGTTCCACTGGAAAATCCCCATTAAATAGGGAAAGTTCCACTGGAAAACCCCCATTAAATAGGGAAAGTTTCACTGGAACACCCCCAATAAAAAGGAAAGTTCCACTGGAAAATCCCCATTAAATAGGGAAAGTTCAACTGGAAAAACCCCATTAAATAAGGAAAGTTTCACTGGAAAATCCCCTTTCAATAGGGAAAGTTTCACTGGAAAATCCCCATTAAATAGGGAAAGTTTGACTGGCAAATCCCCATTAAATAGGGCAAGTTCCACTGGAAAATCCCCATTAAATAGGGAAATTTCCACTGGAAAAACCCCATTAAATAGGGAATGTTTCACTGGAAAATCCCCATTAAATAGGGAAAGTTCCACTGGAAAATCCCCATTAAATAGGGAATGTTTCACTGGAAAATCCCCATGTAATAGGGAAAGTTCACTGGAAAACCCCCATTAAATAGGGAAAGTTCCACTGGAAAATCCCCATTAAATAGGGAATGTTTCACTGGAAAATCCCCATGTAATAGGGAAAGTTCCACAGGGAAAACCCCATTAAATAGGGAATGATCGACAGGAAAAACCCCATTAAATAGGAACAGTTTCACTGGAAAATCCCCATTAAATAGGGAACGTTGCACTGGTAAATCCCCATTAAATAGGGAAAGTTCCACTGGAAAACCCCCATTAAATAGGGCAAGTTCCACTGGAAAATCCCCATTAAATAGGGAAAGTTCCACTGGAAAACCCCAATTAAATAGGGCAAGTTCCACTGGAAAATCCCCATTAAATAGGGAAAGTTCCACTGGAAAAACCCCATTAAATAGGGAAAGTTTCACTAGAAAACCCCCATTAAATAGGGAAAGTTTCACAGGAAAAACCCCATTTAATAGGGAAAGTTCCACTGGAAAATCCCCACTAAATAGGGAAAGTTTCACTGGAAAATCCCCATTAAATAGGGAAAGTTCCACTGGAAAAACCCCATTAAATAGGGAAAGTTCCACAGGAAAAACCCCATTAAATAGGGAAAGTTTCACTGGAAAAACCCCATTAAATAGGGAAAGTTTCACTGGAAAATCCCCATTAAATAGGGAAGGTTCCACTGGAAAAACCCCATTAAATAGAGCAAGTTCCACTGGAAAATCCCCATTAAATAGGGAATGTTTCACTGGAAAATCCCCATGTAATAGGGAAAGTTCCACAGGGAAAACTCCATTAAATAGGGAATGTTCTACTGGAAAAACCCCATTAAATAGGGAAAGTTCCACTTGAAAATCCCCATTAAATCGGGAATGTTCCACTGGAAAATCCCCATTAAATAGGGAAAGTTCAACTGGAAAAACCCCATTAAATAGGGAAAGTTCCACTGGAAAATCCCCATTAAATAGGGAAGGTTTCACTGGAAAAACCAATTAAATAGGGAACGTTTCATTGGAAAATCCCCATTAAATAGGGAAAGTTTCACTGGAAAAACCCCATTTAATAGGGAAGGTCCCACTGGAAAATTCTCATTAAATAGGGAAAGTTTCATTGGAAAAACCCCATTAAATAGGGAAAGTTCCACTGGAAAATCCCCATTAAATAGGGAAAGTTCCACTGGAAAATCCCCATTAAATAGGGAAAGTTCCACTGGAAAATCCCCATTAAATAGGGAAAGTTCCACTGGAAAACGCCCATTAAATAGGGAAAGTTCCACTGGAAAAACCCCACTAAATAAGGAAGGTTTCACTGGAAAATCCCCATTCAATAGGGAAAGTTTCACTGGAAAATCCCCATTAAATAGGGAAAGTTTCACTGGAAAACCCCCATTAAGTAGGTCAAGTTCCACTGGAAAATCCCCATTAAATAGGGAATGTTCCACTGGAAAATCCCCATTAAATAGGGAAAGTTCAACTGGAAAAACCCCATTAAATAGGGAAGGTTTCACTGGAAAAACCAATTAAATAGGGAAAGTTTCACTGGAAAATCCCCATTAAATAGGGAAAGTTCCACTGGAAAAACCCCATTAAATAGGGAAAGTTTCACTGGAAAAACCCCATTTAATAGGGAAGGTTCCACTGGAAAATTCTCATTAAATAGGGAAAGTTTCATTGGAAAAACCCCATTAAATAGGGAAAGTTCCACTGGAAAATTCTCATTAAATAGGGAAAGTTCCACTGGAAAATCCCCATTAAATAGGGAATGTTCCACTGGAAAATCCCCATTAAATAGGGAAGGTTTCACTGGAAAAACCAATTAAATAGGGAAAGTTTCACTGGAAGATCCCCATTAAATAGGGAAGGTTTCACTGGAAAAACCAATTAAATAGGGAAAGTTCCACTGGAAAAACCCCATTAAATAGGGAAAGTTTCACTGGAAAAACCCGATTTAATAGGGAAGGTTCCACTGGAAAATTCTCATTAAATAGGGAAAGTTTCATTGGAAAAACCCCATTAAATAGGGAAAGTTTCACTGGAAAAACCCATTAAATAGGGAAAGTTTCACTGGAAAAACCCCATTTAATAGAGAAGGTTCCACTGGAAAACCCCATTAAATAGGGAAAGTTCCACTGGAAAATCCCCATTAAATAGGGAAAGTTTCACTGGAAAAACCCCATTTAATAGAGAAGGTTCCACTGGAAAACCCCCATTAAATAGGGAAAGTTCCACTGGAAAATCCCCATTAAATAGGGAAAGTTCCACTGGAAAATCCCCATTAAATAGGGAAAGTTCCACTGGAAAACCCCCATTAAATAGGGAAAGTTACACGGGAAAATCCCCATTAAATAGGCAAAGTTCCAATGGAAAATCCCCATTAAATAGGGAAAGTTCCACTGGAAAATCCCCATTAAATAGGGAAAGTTTCACTGGAAAACCCCCATTAAATAGGGAAAGTTCACTGGAAAAACCCCTTTAAATAGGGAAAGTTCCACTGGAAAATCCCCATTAAATAGGGAAAGTTTCACTGGAAAACACCCATTAAATAGGGAAAGTTTCACTGGAAAAACCCCATTAAATAGGGAAAGTTACACGGGAAAATCCCCATTAAATAGGCAAAGTTCCAATGGAAAATCCTCATTAATTAGGGAAAGTTCCACTGGAAAATCCCCATTAAATAGGGAAAGTTTCACTGGAAAAACCTCATTAAATAGGGAAAGTTCCACTGGAAAAACCCCATTAAATAGGGAAAGTTTCACTGGAAAAACCCCATTAAATAGGGAAAGTTTCACTGGAAAATCCCCATTAAATGGGGAAAGTTCCACTGGAAAACCCCCATTAAATAGGGAAAGTTCACTGGAAAAACCCCATTAAATAAGGAAGGTTTCACTGGAAAATCCCCATTCAATAGGGAAAGTTTCACTGGAAAACCCCCATTAAATAGGGAAAGTTCCACTGGAAAACCCCCATTAAATAGGGCAAGTTCCACTGGGACAATCTCCATGTAATAGGGAAAGTTCCACTGGAAAAACCCCATTAAATAGGTAAAGTTCCACTGGAAAATCCCCATTAAATAGGGAAAGTTCCACTGGAAAACCCCCATTAAATAGGGAAAGTTTCACTGGAACACCCCCAATAAAAAGGAAAGTTCCACTGGAAAATCCCCATTAAATAGGGAAAGTTCAACTGGAAAAACCCCATTAAATAAGGAAAGTTTCACTGGAAAATCCCCTTTCAATAGGGAAAGTTTCACTGGAAAATCCCCATTAAATAGGGAAAGTTTGACTGGCAAATCCCCATTAAATAGGGCAAGTTCCACTGGAAAATCCCCATTAAATAGGGAAATTTCCACTGGAAAAACCCCATTAAATAGGGAATGTTTCACTGGAAAATCCCCATTAAATAGGGAAAGTTCCACTGGAAAATCCCCATTAAATAGGGAATGTTTCACTGGAAAATCCCCATGTAATAGGGAAAGTTCACTGGAAAACCCCCATTAAATAGGGAAAGTTCCACTGGAAAATCCCCATTAAATAGGGAATGTTTCACTGGAAAATCCCCATGTAATAGGGAAAGTTCCACAGGGAAAACCCCATTAAATAGGGAATGATCGACAGGAAAAACCCCATTAAATAGGAACAGTTTCACTGGAAAATCCCCATTAAATAGGGAACGTTGCACTGGTAAATCCCCATTAAATAGGGAAAGTTCCACTGGAAAACCCCCATTAAATAGGGCAAGTTCCACTGGAAAATCCCCATTAAATAGGGAAAGTTCCACTGGAAAACCCCAATTAAATAGGGCAGGTTCCACTGGAAAATCCCCATTAAATAGGGAAAGTTCCACTGGAAAAACCCCATTAAATAGGGAAAGTTTCACTAGAAAACCCCCATTAAATAGGGAAAGTTTCACAGGAAAAACCCCATTTAATAGGGAAAGTTCCACTGGAAAATCCCCACTAAATAGGGAAAGTTTCACTGGAAAATCCCCATTAAATAGGGAAAGTTCCACTGGAAAAACCCCATTAAATAGGGAAAGTTCCACAGGAAAAACCCCATTAAATAGGGAAAGTTTCACTGGAAAAACCCCATTAAATAGGGAAAGTTTCACTGGAAAATCCCCATTAAATAGGGAAGGTTCCACTGGAAAAACCCCATTAAATAGAGCAAGTTCCACTGGAAAATCCCCATTAAATAGGGAATGTTTCACTGGAAAATCCCCATGTAATAGGGAAAGTTCCACAGGGAAAACTCCATTAAATAGGGAATGTTCTACTGGAAAAACCCCATTAAATAGGGAAAGTTCCACTTGAAAATCCCCATTAAATCGGGAATGTTCCACTGGAAAATCCCCATTAAATAGGGAAAGTTCAACTGGAAAAACCCCATTAAATAGGGAAAGTTCCACTGGAAAATCCCCATTAAATAGGGAAGGTTTCACTGGAAAAACCAATTAAATAGGGAACGTTTCATTGGAAAATCCCCATTAAATAGGGAAAGTTTCACTGGAAAAACCCCATTTAATAGGGAAGGTCCCACTGGAAAATTCTCATTAAATAGGGAAAGTTTCATTGGAAAAACCCCATTAAATAGGGAAAGTTCCACTGGAAAATCCCCATTAAATAGGGAAAGTTCCACTGGAAAATCCCCATTAAATAGGGAAAGTTCCACTGGAAAATCCCCATTAAATAGGGAAAGTTCCACTGGAAAACGCCCATTAAATAGGGAAAGTTCCACTGGAAAAACCCCACTAAATAAGGAAGGTTTCACTGGAAAATCCCCATTCAATAGGGAAAGTTTCACTGGAAAATCCCCATTAAATAGGGAAAGTTTCACTGGAAAACCCCCATTAAGTAGGTCAAGTTCCACTGGAAAATCCCCATTAAATAGGGAATGTTCCACTGGAAAATCCCCATTAAATAGGGAAAGTTCAACTGGAAAAACCCCATTAAATAGGGAAGGTTTCACTGGAAAAACCAATTAAATAGGGAAAGTTTCACTGGAAAATCCCCATTAAATAGGGAAAGTTCCACTGGAAAAACCCCATTAAATAGGGAAAGTTTCACTGGAAAAACCCCATTTAATAGGGAAGGTTCCACTGGAAAATTCTCATTAAATAGGGAAAGTTTCATTGGAAAAACCCCATTAAATAGGGAAAGTTCCACTGGAAAATTCTCATTAAATAGGGAAAGTTCCACTGGAAAATCCCCATTAAATAGGGAATGTTCCACTGGAAAATCCCCATTAAATAGGGAAGGTTTCACTGGAAAAACCAATTAAATAGGGAAAGTTTCACTGGAAGATCCCCATTAAATAGGGAAGGTTTCACTGGAAAAACCAATTAAATAGGGAAAGTTCCACTGGAAAAACCCCATTAAATAGGGAAAGTTTCACTGGAAAAACCCCATTTAATAGGGAAGGTTCCACTGGAAAATTCTCATTAAATAGGGAAAGTTTCATTGGAAAAACCCCATTAAATAGGGAAAGTTTCACTGGAAAAACCCATTAAATAGGGAAAGTTTCACTGGAAAAACCCCATTTAATAGAGAAGGTTCCACTGGAAAACCCCATTAAATAGGGAAAGTTCCACTGGAAAATCCCCATTAAATAGGGAAAGTTTCACTGGAAAAACCCCATTTAATAGAGAAGGTTCCACTGGAAAACCCCCATTAAATAGGGAAAGTTCCACTGGAAAATCCCCATTAAATAGGGAAAGTTCCACTGGAAAATCCCCATTAAATAGGGAAAGTTCCACTGGAAAACCCCCATTAAATAGGGAAAGTTCCACTGGAAAAACCCCACTAAATAAGGAAGGTTTCACTGGAAAATCCCCATTCAATAGGGAAAGTTTCACTGGAAAATCCCCATTAAATAGGGAAAGTTTGACTGGCAAATCCCCATTAAATAGGGAAAGTTTCACTGGAAAACCCCCCATTAAGTAGGTCAAGTTCCACTGGAAAATCCCCATTAAATAAGGAAAGTTCCACTGGAAAATCCCCATTAAATAGAGCAAGTTCCACTGGAAAATCCCCATTAAATAGGGAATGTTTCACTGGAAAAACCCCATTAAATAGGGAACGTTTCACTGGAAAATCCCCATTAAATATGGAATGTTTCACTGGAAAAACCCCATTAAATAGGGAACGTTCCACTGGAAAACCCCCATTTAATAGGGAAATTTCCAGTGGAAAATCCCCATTAAATAGGGAAAGTTCCACTGGCAAATCCCCATTAAATAGGGAACGTTCCACTGGAAAACCCCCATTTAATAGGGAAATTTCCAGTGGAAAATCCCCATTAAATAGGGAAAGTTCCACTGGCAAATCCCCATTAAATAGGGAAAGTTCCACTGGAAAACCCCAATTAAATAGGGCAAGTTCCACTGGAAAATCCCCATTAAATAGGGAAAGTTCCACTGGAAAAACCCCATTAAATAGGGAAAGTTTCACTAGAAAACCCCCATTAAATAGGGAAAGTTTCACAGGAAAAACCCCATTTAATAGGGAAAGTTCCACTGGAAAATCCCCACTAAATAGGGAAAGTTTCACTGGAAAATCCCCATTAAATAGGGAAAGTTCCACTGGAAAAACCCCATTAAATAGGGAAAGTTCCACAGGAAAAACCCCATTAAATAGGGAAAGTTTCACTGGAAAAACCCCATTAAATAGGGAAAGTTTCACTGGAAAATCCCCATTAAATAGGGAAGGTTCCACTGGAAAAACCCCATTAAATAGAGCAAGTTCCACTGGAAAACCCCCATTAAATAGGGCAAGTTCCACTGGAAAATCCCCATTAAATAGGGAAAGTTCCACTGGAAAACCCCAATTAAATAGGGCAGGTTCCACTGGAAAATCCCCATTAAATAGGGAAAGTTCCACTGGAAAAACCCCATTAAATAGGGAAAGTTTCACTAGAAAACCCCCATTAAATAGGGAAAGTTTCACAGGAAAAACCCCATTTAATAGGGAAAGTTCCACTGGAAAATCCCCACTAAATAGGGAAAGTTTCACTGGAAAATCCCCATTAAATAGGGAAAGTTCCACTGGAAAAACCCCATTAAATAGGGAAAGTTCCACAGGAAAAACCCCATTAAATAGGGAAAGTTTCACTGGAAAAACCCCATTAAATAGGGAAAGTTTCACTGGAAAATCCCCATTAAATAGGGAAGGTTCCACTGGAAAAACCCCATTAAATAGAGCAAGTTCCACTGGAAAATCCCCATTAAATAGGGAATGTTTCACTGGAAAATCCCCATGTAATAGGGAAAGTTCCACAGGGAAAACTCCATTAAATAGGGAATGTTCTACTGGAAAAACCCCATTAAATAGGGAAAGTTCCACTTGAAAATCCCCATTAAATCGGGAATGTTCCACTGGAAAATCCCCATTAAATAGGGAAAGTTCAACTGGAAAAACCCCATTAAATAGGGAAAGTTCCACTGGAAAATCCCCATTAAATAGGGAAGGTTTCACTGGAAAAACCAATTAAATAGGGAACGTTTCATTGGAAAATCCCCATTAAATAGGGAAAGTTTCACTGGAAAAACCCCATTTAATAGGGAAGGTCCCACTGGAAAATTCTCATTAAATAGGGAAAGTTTCATTGGAAAAACCCCATTAAATAGGGAAAGTTCCACTGGAAAATCCCCATTAAATAGGGAAAGTTCCACTGGAAAATCCCCATTAAATAGGGAAAGTTCCACTGGAAAATCCCCATTAAATAGGGAAAGTTCCACTGGAAAACGCCCATTAAATAGGGAAAGTTCCACTGGAAAAACCCCACTAAATAAGGAAGGTTTCACTGGAAAATCCCCATTCAATAGGGAAAGTTTCACTGGAAAATCCCCATTAAATAGGGAAAGTTTCACTGGAAAACCCCCATTAAGTAGGTCAAGTTCCACTGGAAAATCCCCATTAAATAGGGAATGTTCCACTGGAAAATCCCCATTAAATAGGGAAAGTTCAACTGGAAAAACCCCATTAAATAGGGAAGGTTTCACTGGAAAAACCAATTAAATAGGGAAAGTTTCACTGGAAAATCCCCATTAAATAGGGAAAGTTCCACTGGAAAAACCCCATTAAATAGGGAAAGTTTCACTGGAAAAACCCCATTTAATAGGGAAGGTTCCACTGGAAAATTCTCATTAAATAGGGAAAGTTTCATTGGAAAAACCCCATTAAATAGGGAAAGTTCCACTGGAAAATTCTCATTAAATAGGGAAAGTTCCACTGGAAAATCCCCATTAAATAGGGAATGTTCCACTGGAAAAACCCCATTTAATAGGGAAGGTTCCACTGGAAAATTCTCATTAAATAGGGAAAGTTTCATTGGAAAAACCCCATTAAATAGGGAAAGTTCCACTGGAAAATTCTCATTAAATAGGGAAAGTTCCACTGGAAAATCCCCATTAAATAGGGAATGTTCCACTGGAAAATCCCCATTAAATAGGGAAGGTTTCACTGGAAAAACCAATTAAATAGGGAAAGTTTCACTGGAAGATCCCCATTAAATAGGGAAGGTTTCACTGGAAAAACCAATTAAATAGGGAAAGTTCCACTGGAAAAACCCCATTAAATAGGGAAAGTTTCACTGGAAAAACCCGATTTAATAGGGAAGGTTCCACTGGAAAATTCTCATTAAATAGGGAAAGTTTCATTGGAAAAACCCCATTAAATAGGGAAAGTTTCACTGGAAAAACCCATTAAATAGGGAACGTTTCACTGGAAAAACCCCATTTAATAGAGAAGGTTCCACTGGAAAACCCCATTAAATAGGGAAAGTTCCACTGGAAAATCCCCATTAAATAGGGAAAGTTTCACTGGAAAAACCCCATTTAATAGAGAAGGTTCCACTGGAAAACCCCCATTAAATAGGGAAAGTTCCACTGGAAAATCCCCATTAAATAGGGAAAGTTCCACTGGAAAATCCCCATTAAATAGGGAAAGTTCCACTGGAAAACCCCCATTAAATAGGGAAAGTTACACGGGAAAATCCCCATTAAATAGGCAAAGTTCCAATGGAAAATCCCCATTAAATAGGGAAAGTTCCACTGGAAAATCCCCATTAAATAGGGAAAGTTTCACTGGAAAACCCCCATTAAATAGGGAAAGTTCACTGGAAAAACCCCTTTAAATAGGGAAAGTTCCACTGGAAAATCCCCATTAAATAGGGAAAGTTTCACTGGAAAACACCCATTAAATAGGGAAAGTTTCACTGGAAAAACCCCATTAAATAGGGAAAGTTACACGGGAAAATCCCCATTAAATAGGCAAAGTTCCAATGGAAAATCCTCATTAATTAGGGAAAGTTCCACTGGAAAATCCCCATTAAATAGGGAAAGTTTCACTGGAAAAACCTCATTAAATAGGGAAAGTTCCACTGGAAAAACCCCATTAAATAGGGAAAGTTTCACTGGAAAAACCCCATTAAATAGGGAAAGTTTCACTGGAAAATCCCCATTAAATGGGGAAAGTTCCACTGGAAAACCCCCATTAAATAGGGAAAGTTCACTGGAAAAACCCCATTAAATAAGGAAGGTTTCACTGGAAAATCCCCATTCAATAGGGAAAGTTTCACTGGAAAACCCCCATTAAATAGGGAAAGTTCCACTGGAAAACCCCCATTAAATAGGGCAAGTTCCACTGGGACAATCTCCATGTAATAGGGAAAGTTCCACTGGAAAAACCCCATTAAATAGGTAAAGTTCCACTGGAAAATCCCCATTAAATAGGGAAAGTTCCACTGGAAAACCCCCATTAAATAGGGAAAGTTTCACTGGAACACCCCCAATAAAAAGGAAAGTTCCACTGGAAAATCCCCATTAAATAGGGAAAGTTCAACTGGAAAAACCCCATTAAATAAGGAAAGTTTCACTGGAAAATCCCCTTTCAATAGGGAAAGTTTCACTGGAAAATCCCCATTAAATAGGGAAAGTTTGACTGGCAAATCCCCATTAAATAGGGCAAGTTCCACTGGAAAATCCCCATTAAATAGGGAAATTTCCACTGGAAAAACCCCATTAAATAGGGAATGTTTCACTGGAAAATCCCCATTAAATAGGGAAAGTTCCACTGGAAAATCCCCATTAAATAGGGAATGTTTCACTGGAAAATCCCCATGTAATAGGGAAAGTTCACTGGAAAACCCCCATTAAATAGGGAAAGTTCCACTGGAAAATCCCCATTAAATAGGGAATGTTTCACTGGAAAATCCCCATGTAATAGGGAAAGTTCCACAGGGAAAACCCCATTAAATAGGGAATGATCGACAGGAAAAACCCCATTAAATAGGAACAGTTTCACTGGAAAATCCCCATTAAATAGGGAACGTTGCACTGGTAAATCCCCATTAAATAGGGAAAGTTCCACTGGAAAACCCCCATTAAATAGGGCAAGTTCCACTGGAAAATCCCCATTAAATAGGGAAAGTTCCACTGGAAAACCCCAATTAAATAGGGCAGGTTCCACTGGAAAATCCCCATTAAATAGGGAAAGTTCCACTGGAAAAACCCCATTAAATAGGGAAAGTTTCACTAGAAAACCCCCATTAAATAGGGAAAGTTTCACAGGAAAAACCCCATTTAATAGGGAAAGTTCCACTGGAAAATCCCCACTAAATAGGGAAAGTTTCACTGGAAAATCCCCATTAAATAGGGAAAGTTCCACTGGAAAAACCCCATTAAATAGGGAAAGTTCCACAGGAAAAACCCCATTAAATAGGGAAAGTTTCACTGGAAAAACCCCATTAAATAGGGAAAGTTTCACTGGAAAATCCCCATTAAATAGGGAAGGTTCCACTGGAAAAACCCCATTAAATAGAGCAAGTTCCACTGGAAAATCCCCATTAAATAGGGAATGTTTCACTGGAAAATCCCCATGTAATAGGGAAAGTTCCACAGGGAAAACTCCATTAAATAGGGAATGTTCTACTGGAAAAACCCCATTAAATAGGGAAAGTTCCACTTGAAAATCCCCATTAAATCGGGAATGTTCCACTGGAAAATCCCCATTAAATAGGGAAAGTTCAACTGGAAAAACCCCATTAAATAGGGAAAGTTCCACTGGAAAATCCCCATTAAATAGGGAAGGTTTCACTGGAAAAACCAATTAAATAGGGAACGTTTCATTGGAAAATCCCCATTAAATAGGGAAAGTTTCACTGGAAAAACCCCATTTAATAGGGAAGGTCCCACTGGAAAATTCTCATTAAATAGGGAAAGTTTCATTGGAAAAACCCCATTAAATAGGGAAAGTTCCACTGGAAAATCCCCATTAAATAGGGAAAGTTCCACTGGAAAATCCCCATTAAATAGGGAAAGTTCCACTGGAAAATCCCCATTAAATAGGGAAAGTTCCACTGGAAAACGCCCATTAAATAGGGAAAGTTCCACTGGAAAAACCCCACTAAATAAGGAAGGTTTCACTGGAAAATCCCCATTCAATAGGGAAAGTTTCACTGGAAAATCCCCATTAAATAGGGAAAGTTTCACTGGAAAACCCCCATTAAGTAGGTCAAGTTCCACTGGAAAATCCCCATTAAATAGGGAATGTTCCACTGGAAAATCCCCATTAAATAGGGAAAGTTCAACTGGAAAAACCCCATTAAATAGGGAAGGTTTCACTGGAAAAACCAATTAAATAGGGAAAGTTTCACTGGAAAATCCCCATTAAATAGGGAAAGTTCCACTGGAAAAACCCCATTAAATAGGGAAAGTTTCACTGGAAAAACCCCATTTAATAGGGAAGGTTCCACTGGAAAATTCTCATTAAATAGGGAAAGTTTCATTGGAAAAACCCCATTAAATAGGGAAAGTTCCACTGGAAAATTCTCATTAAATAGGGAAAGTTCCACTGGAAAATCCCCATTAAATAGGGAATGTTCCACTGGAAAATCCCCATTAAATAGGGAATGTTTCACTGGAAAATCCCCATGTAATAGGGAAAGTTCACTGGAAAACCCCCATTAAATAGGGAAAGTTCCACTGGAAAATCCCCATTAAATAGGGAATGTTTCACTGGAAAATCCCCATGTAATAGGGAAAGTTCCACAGGGAAAACCCCATTAAATAGGGAATGATCGACAGGAAAAACCCCATTAAATAGGAACAGTTTCACTGGAAAATCCCCATTAAATAGGGAACGTTGCACTGGTAAATCCCCATTAAATAGGGAAAGTTCCACTGGAAAACCCCCATTAAATAGGGCAACTTCCACTGGAAAATCCCCATTAAATAGGGAAAGTTCCACTGGAAAACCCCAATTAAATAGGGCAGGTTCCACTGGAAAATCCCCATTAAATAGGGAAAGTTCCACTGGAAAAACCCCATTAAATAGGGAAAGTTTCACTAGAAAACCCCCATTAAATAGGGAAAGTTTCACAGGAAAAACCCCATTTAATAGGGAAAGTTCCACTGGAAAATCCCCACTAAATAGGGAAAGTTTCACTGGAAAATCCCCATTAAATAGGGAAAGTTCCACTGGAAAAACCCCATTAAATAGGGAAAGTTCCACAGGAAAAACCCCATTAAATAGGGAAAGTTTCACTGGAAAAACCCCATTAAATAGGGAAAGTTTCACTGGAAAATCCCCATTAAATAGGGAAGGTTCCACTGGAAAAACCCCATTAAATAGAGCAAGTTCCACTGGAAAATCCCCATTAAATAGGGAATGTTTCACTGGAAAATCCCCATGTAATAGGGAAAGTTCCACAGGGAAAACTCCATTAAATAGGGAATGTTCTACTGGAAAAACCCCATTAAATAGGGAAAGTTCCACTTGAAAATCCCCATTAAATCGGGAATGTTCCACTGGAAAATCCCCATTAAATAGGGAAAGTTCAACTGGAAAAACCCCATTAAATAGGGAAAGTTCCACTGGAAAATCCCCATTAAATAGGGAAGGTTTCACTGGAAAAACCAATTAAATAGGGAACGTTTCATTGGAAAATCCCCATTAAATAGGGAAAGTTTCACAGGAAAAACCCCATTTAATAGGGAAGGTCCCACTGGAAAATTCTCATTAAATAGGGAAAGTTTCATTGGAAAAACCCCATTAAATAGGGAAAGTTCCACTGGAAAATCCCCATTAAATAGGGAAAGTTCCACTGGAAAATCCCCATTAAATAGGGAAAGTTCCACTGGAAAATCCCCATTAAATAGGGAAAGTTCCACTGGAAAACGCCCATTAAATAGGGAAAGTTCCACTGGAAAAACCCCACTAAATAAGGAAGGTTTCACTGGAAAATCCCCATTCAATAGGGAAAGTTTCACTGGAAAATCCCCATTAAATAGGGAAAGTTTCACTGGAAAACCCCCATTAAGTAGGTCAAGTTCCACTGGAAAATCCCCATTAAATAGGGAATGTTCCACTGGAAAATCCCCATTAAATAGGGAAAGTTCAACTGGAAAAACCCCATTAAATAGGGAAGGTTTCACTGGAAAAACCAATTAAATAGGGAAAGTTTCACTGGAAAATCCCCATTAAATAGGGAAAGTTCCACTGGAAAAACCCCATTAAATAGGGAAAGTTTCACTGGAAAAACCCCATTTAATAGGGAAGGTTCCACTGGAAAATTCTCATTAAATAGGGAAAGTTTCATTGGAAAAACCCCATTAAATAGGGAAAGTTCCACTGGAAAATTCTCATTAAATAGGGAAAGTTCCACTGGAAAATCCCCATTAAATAGGGAATGTTCCACTGGAAAATCCCCATTAAATAGGGAAGGTTTCACTGGAAAAACCAATTAAATAGGGAAAGTTTCACTGGAAGATCCCCATTAAATAGGGAAGGTTTCACTGGAAAAACCAATTAAATAGGGAAAGTTCCACTGGAAAAACCCCATTAAATAGGGAAAGTTTCACTGGAAAAACCCCATTTAATAGGGAAGGTTCCACTGGAAAATTCTCATTAAATAGGGAAAGTTTCATTGGAAAAACCCCATTAAATAGGGAAAGTTTCACTGGAAAAACCCATTAAATAGGGAAAGTTTCACTGGAAAAACCCCATTTAATAGAGAAGGTTCCACTGGAAAACCCCATTAAATAGGGAAAGTTCCACTGGAAAATCCCCATTAAATAGGGAAAGTTTCACTGGAAAAACCCCATTTAATAGAGAAGGTTCCACTGGAAAACCCCCATTAAATAGGGAAAGTTCCACTGGAAAATCCCCATTAAATAGGGAAAGTTCCACTGGAAAATCCCCATTAAATAGGGAAAGTTCCACTGGAAAACCCCCATTAAATAGGGAAAGTTCCACTGGAAAAACCCCACTAAATAAGGAAGGTTTCACTGGAAAATCCCCATTCAATAGGGAAAGTTTCACTGGAAAATCCCCATTAAATAGGGAAAGTTTGACTGGCAAATCCCCATTAAATAGGGAAAGTTTCACTGGAAAACCCCCCATTAAGTAGGTCAAGTTCCACTGGAAAATCCCCATTAAATAAGGAAAGTTCCACTGGAAAATCCCCATTAAATAGAGCAAGTTCCACTGGAAAATCCCCATTAAATAGGGAATGTTTCACTGGAAAAACCCCATTAAATAGGGAACGTTTCACTGGAAAATCCCCATTAAATATGGAATGTTTCACTGGAAAAACCCCATTAAATAGGGAACGTTCCACTGGAAAACCCCCATTTAATAGGGAAATTTCCAGTGGAAAATCCCCATTAAATAGGGAAAGTTCCACTGGCAAATCCCCATTAAATAGGGAACGTTCCACTGGAAAACCCCCATTTAATAGGGAAATTTCCAGTGGAAAATCCCCATTAAATAGGGAAAGTTCCACTGGCAAATCCCCATTAAATAGGGAAAGTTCCACTGGAAAACCCCAATTAAATAGGGCAAGTTCCACTGGAAAATCCCCATTAAATAGGGAAAGTTCCACTGGAAAAACCCCATTAAATAGGGAAAGTTTCACTAGAAAACCCCCATTAAATAGGGAAAGTTTCACAGGAAAAACCCCATTTAATAGGGAAAGTTCCACTGGAAAATCCCCACTAAATAGGGAAAGTTTCACTGGAAAATCCCCATTAAATAGGGAAAGTTCCACTGGAAAAACCCCATTAAATAGGGAAAGTTCCACAGGAAAAACCCCATTAAATAGGGAAAGTTTCACTGGAAAAACCCCATTAAATAGGGAAAGTTTCACTGGAAAATCCCCATTAAATAGGGAAGGTTCCACTGGAAAAACCCCATTAAATAGAGCAAGTTCCACTGGAAAATCACCATTAAATAGGGAATGTTTCACTGGAAAATCCCCATGTAATAGGGAAAGTTCCACAGGGAAAACTCCATTAAATGGGAATGTTCTACTGGAAAAACCCCATTAAATAGGGAAAGTTCCACTTGAAAATCCCCATTAAATCGGGAATGTTCCACTGGAAAATCCCCATTAAATAGGGAAAGTTCAACTGGAAAAACCCCATTAAATAGGGAAAGTTCCACTGGAAAATCCCCATTAAATAGGGAAGGTTTCACTGGAAAAACCAATTAAATAGGGAACGTTTCATTGGAAAATCCCCATTAAATAGGGAAAGTTTCACTGGAAAAACCCCATTTAATAGGGAAGGTTCCACTGGAAAATTCTCATTAAATAGGGAAAGTTTCATTGGAAAAACCCCATTAAATAGGGAAAGTTCCACTGGAAAATCCCCATTAAATAGGGAAAGTTCCACTGGAAAATCCCCATTAAATAGGGAAAGTTCCACTGGAAAATCCCCATTAAATAGGGAAAGTTCCACTGGAAAACGCCCATTAAATAGGGAAAGTTCCACTGGAAAAACCCCACTAAATAAGGAAGGTTTCACTGGAAAATCCCCATTCAATAGGGAAAGTTTCACTGGAAAATCCCCATTAAATAGGGAAAGTTTCACTGGAAAACCCCCATTAAGTAGGTCAAGTTCCACTGGAAAATCCCCATTAAATAGGGAATGTTCCACTGGAAAATCCCCATTAAATAGGGAAAGTTCAACTGGAAAAACCCCATTAAATAGGGAAGGTTTCACTGGAAAAACCAATTAAATAGGGAAAGTTTCACTGGAAAATCCCCATTAAATAGGGAAAGTTCCACTGGAAAAACCCCATTAAATAGGGAAAGTTTCACTGGAAAAACCCCATTTAATAGGGAAGGTTCCACTGGAAAATTCTCATTAAATAGGGAAAGTTTCATTGGAAAAACCCCATTAAATAGGGAAAGTTCCACTGGAAAATTCTCATTAAATAGGGAAAGTTCCACTGGAAAATCCCCATTAAATAGGGAATGTTCCACTGGAAAATCCCCATTAAATAGGGAAGGTTTCACTGGAAAAACCAATTAAATAGGGAAAGTTTCACTGGAAGATCCCCATTAAATAGGGAAGGTTTCACTGGAAAAACCAATTAAATAGGGAAAGTTCCACTGGAAAAACCCCATTAAATAGGGAAAGTTTCACTGGAAAAACCCCATTTAATAGGGAAGGTTCCACTGGAAAATTCTCATTAAATAGGGAAAGTTTCATTGGAAAAACCCCATTAAATAGGGAAAGTTTCACTGGAAAAACCCATTAAATAGGGAAAGTTTCACTGGAAAAACCCCATTTAATAGAGAAGGTTCCACTGGAAAACCCCATTAAATAGGGAAAGTTCCACTGGAAAATCCCCATTAAATAGGGAAAGTTTCACTGGAAAAACCCCATTTAATAGAGAAGGTTCCACTGGAAAACCCCCATTAAATAGGGAAAGTTCCACTGGAAAATCCCCATTAAATAGGGAAAGTTCCACTGGAAAATCCCCATTAAATAGGGAAAGTTCCACTGGAAAACCCCCATTAAATAGGGAAAGTTCCACTGGAAAAACCCCACTAAATAAGGAAGGTTTCACTGGAAAATCCCCATTCAATAGGGAAAGTTTCACTGGAAAATCCCCATTAAATAGGGAAAGTTTGACTGGCAAATCCCCATTAAATAGGGAAAGTTTCACTGGAAAACCCCCCATTAAGTAGGTCAAGTTCCACTGGAAAATCCCCATTAAATAAGGAAAGTTCCACTGGAAAATCCCCATTAAATAGAGCAAGTTCCACTGGAAAATCCCCATTAAATAGGGAATGTTTCACTGGAAAAACCCCATTAAATAGGGAACGTTTCACTGGAAAATCCCCATTAAATATGGAATGTTTCACTGGAAAAACCCCATTAAATAGGGAACGTTCCACTGGAAAAACCCCATTTAATAGGGAAATTTCCAGTGGAAAATCCCCATTAAATAGGGAAAGTTCCACTGGCAAATCCCCATTAAATAGGGAACGTTCCACTGGAAAACCCCCATTTAATAGGGAAATTTCCAGTGGAAAATCCCCATTAAATAGGGAAAGTTCCACTGGCAAATCCCCATTAAATAGGGAATGTTTCACTGGAAAAACCCCATTTAATAGGGAAGGTTCCACTGGAAAATTCTCATTAAATAGGGAAAGTTTCATTGGAAAAACCCCATTAAATAGGGAAAGTTCCACTGGAAAATCCCCATTAAATAGGGAAAGTTCCACTGGAAAATCCCCATTAAATAGGGAAAGTTCCACTGGAAAATCCCCATTAAATAGGGAAAGTTCCACTGGAAAACGCCCATTAAATAGGGAAAGTTCCACTGGAAAAACCCCACTAAATAAGGAAGGTTTCACTGGAAAATCCCCATTCAATAGGGAAAGTTTCACTGGAAAATCCCCATTAAATAGGGAAAGTTTCACTGGAAAACCCCCATTAAGTAGGTCAAGTTCCACTGGAAAATCCCCATTAAATAGGGAATGTTCCACTGGAAAATCCCCATTAAATAGGGAAAGTTCAACTGGAAAAACCCCATTAAATAGGGAAGGTTTCACTGGAAAAACCAATTAAATAGGGAAAGTTTCACTGGAAAATCCCCATTAAATAGGGAAAGTTCCACTGGAAAAACCCCATTAAATAGGGAAAGTTTCACTGGAAAAACCCCATTTAATAGGGAAGGTTCCACTGGAAAATTCTCATTAAATAGGGAAAGTTTCATTGGAAAAACCCCATTAAATAGGGAAAGTTCCACTGGAAAATTCTCATTAAATAGGGAAAGTTCCACTGGAAAATCCCCATTAAATAGGGAATGTTCCACTGGAAAATCCCCATTAAATAGGGAAGGTTTCACTGGAAAAACCAATTAAATAGGGAAAGTTTCACTGGAAGATCCCCATTAAATAGGGAAGGTTTCACTGGAAAAACCAATTAAATAGGGAAAGTTCCACTGGAAAAACCCCATTAAATAGGGAAAGTTTCACTGGAAAAACCCCATTTAATAGGGAAGGTTCCACTGGAAAATTCTCATTAAATAGGGAAAGTTTCATTGGAAAAACCCCATTAAATAGGGAAAGTTTCACTGGAAAAACCCATTAAATAGGGAAAGTTTCACTGGAAAAACCCCATTTAATAGAGAAGGTTCCACTGGAAAACCCCATTAAATAGGGAAAGTTCCACTGGAAAATCCCCATTAAATAGGGAAAGTTTCACTGGAAAAACCCCATTTAATAGAGAAGGTTCCACTGGAAAACCCCCATTAAATAGGGAAAGTTCCACTGGAAAATCCCCATTAAATAGGGAAAGTTCCACTGGAAAATCCCCATTAAATAGGGAAAGTTCCACTGGAAAACCCCCATTAAATAGGGAAAGTTCCACTGGAAAAACCCCACTAAATAAGGAAGGTTTCACTGGAAAATCCCCATTCAATAGGGAAAGTTTCACTGGAAAATCCCCATTAAATAGGGAAAGTTTGACTGGCAAATCCCCATTAAATAGGGAAAGTTTCACTGGAAAACCCCCCATTAAGTAGGTCAAGTTCCACTGGAAAATCCCCATTAAATAAGGAAAGTTCCACTGGAAAATCCCCATTAAATAGAGCAAGTTCCACTGGAAAATCCCCATTAAATAGGGAATGTTTCACTGGAAAAACCCCATTAAATAGGGAACGTTTCACTGGAAAATCCCCATTAAATATGGAATGTTTCACTGGAAAAACCCCATTAAATAGGGAACGTTCCACTGGAAAACCCCCATTTAATAGGGAAATTTCCAGTGGAAAATCCCCATTAAATAGGGAAAGTTCCACTGGCAAATCCCCATTAAATAGGGAACGTTCCACTGGAAAACCCCCATTTAATAGGGAAATTTCCAGTGGAAAATCCCCATTAAATAGGGAAAGTTCCACTGGCAAATCCCCATTAAATAGGGAATGTTTCACTGGAAAAACCCCATTAAATAGGGAACGTTTCACTGGAAAATCCCCATTAAATATGGAATGTTTCACTGGAAAAACCCCATTAAATAGGGAACGTTCCACTGGAAAACCCCCATTTAATAGGGAAATTTCCAGTGGAAAATCCCCATTAAATAGGGAAAGTTCCACTGGCAAATCCCCATTAAATAGGGAAAGTTCCACTGGAAAAACCCCATTAAATAGGGAAAGTTCCACAGGGAAAACCCCATTAAATAGGGAAAGTTCTACTGGAAAAACCCCATTAAATAGGGAAAGTTTCACTGGAAAATCCCCATTAAATAGGGAAAGTTCCACTGGAAAACCCCCATTAAATAGGGAAAGTTCCACTGGAAAATCCCCATTAAATCGGGAAATTTCCACTGGAAAACCCCCATTAAATAGGGAAAGATCCACTGGAAAATCCCCATTAAATAGGGAAGGTTTCACTGGAAAAAACCCCACTAAATAGGGAAAGTTTCATTGGAAAATCCCCATTAAATAGGGAAGGTTTCACTGGAAAAACCCATTAAATAGGGAAACTTTCATTGGAAAATCCTCATTAAATAGAGAAGGTTTCACTGGAAAACCCCCATTAAATAGGGAAAGTTCCACTGGAAAATCCCCATTAAATCGGGAAAGTTCCACCAGAAAACCCCCATTAAATAGGGAAAGTTCCACTGGAAAAACCCCATTAAATAGGGAAAGTTCCACTGGAAAATCCCCATTTATTTGGGAAAGTTCCACTGGAAAATCCCCATTAAATCGGGAAAGTTCCACTGGAAAATCCCCATTAAATAGGGAAGGTTTCACTGGAAAAACCGATTAAATAGGAAAAGTTTCATTGGAAAATCCCCATTAAATAGGGAAAGTTTCACTGGAAAATCCCCATTAAATAGGGAAAATTCCACTGGAAAATCCCCATTAAATCGGGAAAGTTCCACTGGAAAAACCCATTAAATAGGGAAAGTTTCATTGGAAAATCCCGATTAAATAGGGAAAGTTTCACTGGAAAAACCCCATTTAATAGGGAAAGTTCCACTGGAAAATCCCCATTAAATAGGGAATGTTCCACTCGAAAATCCCCATTAAATAGGGAAAGTTTCACTGGAAAAATCCCCATTTAAATAGAGAAGGTTTCACTGGAAAACCCCCATTAAATAGGGAAAGTTTCACCGGAAAAACCCCATTAAATAGGGAAAGTTTCACTGGAAAACCCCCATTTAATAGGGAAATTTCCACTGGAAAATCCCCATTAAATAGGGAAAGTTCCACTGGAAAATCCCCATTAAATTGGGAAAGTTCCACTGGAAAATCCCCATTAAATCGGGAATGTTCCACTGGAAAACCCCCATTAAATAGGGAAAGTTCCACTGGAAAATCCCCATTAAATAGGGAAGGTTTCACTGGAAAAACCCATTAAATAGGAAAAGTTTCATTGGAAAATCCCCATTAAATAGGGAAAGTTTCACTGGAAAATCCCCATTAAATAGGGAAAATTCCACTGGAAAATCCCCATTAAATCGGGAAAGTTCCACTGGAAAAACCCATTAAATAGGGAAAGTTTCATTGGAAAATCCCGATTAAATAGGGAAAGTTTCACTGGAAAAACCCCATTTAATAGGGAAAGTTCCACTGGAAAATCCCCATTAAATAGGGAATGTTCCACTCGAAAATCCCCATTAAATAGGGAAAGTTTCACTGGAAAAATCCCCATTTAAATAGAGAAGGTTTCACTGGAAAACCCCCATTAAATAGGGAAAGTTTCACCGGAAAAACCCCATTAAATAGGGAAAGTTTCACTGGAAAACCCCCATTTAATAGGGAAATTTCCACTGGAAAATCCCCATTAAATAGGGAAAGTTCCACTGGAAAATCCCCATTAAATTGGGAAAGTTCCACTGGAAAATCCCCATTAAATCGGGAATGTTCCACTGGAAAACCCCCATTAAATAGGGAAAGTTCCCCTGGAAAATCCCCATTAAATAGGGAAGGTTTCACTGGAAAAACCCATTAAATAGGGAAAGTTTCATTGGAAAATCCCCATTAAATAGGGAAAGTTTCACTGGAAAAACCCCATTTAATACGGAAGGTTCCACTGGAAAATCCCCATTAAATAGGGAAAGTTTCAGTGGAAAATCCCCATTTAAATAGAGAAGGTTTCACTGGAAAACCCCCATCAAATAGGAAAGGTTCCACTGGAAAATCCCCATTAAATCGGGAAAGTTCCACTGGAAAACCCCCATTAAATAGGGAAAGTTCCACTGGAAAAACCCCATTAAATAGGGAAAGTTTCACTGGAAAATCCCCATAAAATAGGGAATGTTTCACTGGAAAAACCCCATTTAATAGGGAAAGTTCCACTGGAAAATCCCCACTAAATAGGGAAAGTTTCACTGGAAAATCCCCATTAAATAGGGAAAGTTCCACTGGAAAACCCCATTAAATAGGGAAAGTTTCACTGGAAAACCCCATTAAATAGGGAAAGTTTCACTGGAAAACCCCCATTAAATACGGAAAGTTTCACTGGAAAACCCCCATTAAATAGGGAAGGTTTCACTGGAAAAACCCATTAAATAGGGAAACTTTCATTGGAAAATCCTCATTAAATAGAGAAGGTTTCACTGGAAAACCCCCATTAAATAGGGAAAGTTCCACTGGAAAATCCCCATTAAATCGGGAAAGTTCCACCAGAAAACCCCCATTAAATAGGGAAAGTTGCACTGGAAAATCCCCATTAAATAGGGAAAGTTCCACTGGAAAATCCCCATTTATTTGGGAAAGTTCCACTGGAAAATCCCCATTAAATCGGGAAAGTTCCACTGGAAAATCCCCATTAAATAGGGAAGGTTTCACTGGAAAAACCCATTAAATAGGAAAAGTTTCATTGGAAAATCCCCATTAAATAGGGAAAGTTTCACTGGAAAATCCCCATTAAATAGGGAAAGTTCCACTGGAAAACCCCAATTAAATAGGGAAAGTTTCACTGGAAAAACCCCATTTAATAGGGAATGTTCCACTCGAAAATCCCCATTAAATAGGGAAAGTTTCACTGGAAAAATCGCCATTTAAATAGAGAAGGTTTCACTGGAAAACCCCCATTAAATAGGGAAAGTTTCACCGGAAAAACCCCATTAAATAGGGAAAGTTTCACTGGAAAACCCCCATTTAATAGGGAAATTTCCACTGGAAAATCCCCATTAAATAGGGAAAGTTCCACTGGAAAATCCCCATTAAATTGGGAAAGTTCCACTGGAAAATCCCCATTAAATCGGGAATGTTCCACTGGAAAACCCCCATTAAATAGGGAAGGTTCCACTGGAAAATCCCCATTAAATAGGGAAGGTTTCACTGGAAAAACCCATTAAATAGGGAAAGTTTCATTGGAAAATCCCCATTAAATAGGGAAAGTTTCACTGGAAAAACCCCATTTAATACGGAAGGTTCCACTGGAAAATCCCCATTAAATAGGGAAAGTTTCAGTGGAAAATCCCCATTTAAATAGAGAAGGTTTCACTGGAAAACCCCCATCAAATAGGAAAGGTTCCACTGGAAAATCCCCATTAAATCGGGAAAGTTCCACTGGAAAACCCCCATTAAATAGGGAAAGTTCCACTGGAAAAACCCCATTAAATAGGGAAAGTTTCACTGGAAAATCCCCATAAAATAGGGAATGTTTCACTGGAAAAACCCCATTTAATAGGGAAAGTTCCACTGGAAAATCCCCACTAAATAGGGAAAGTTTCACTGGAAAATCCCCATTAAATAGGGAAAGTTCCACTGGAAAACCCCATTAAATAGGGAAAGTTCCACAAGGAAAACCCCATTAAATAGGGAAAATTCTACTGGAAAAACCCCATTAAATAGGGAAAGTTCCACTGGAAAATCCCCATTAAATCGGGAAAGTTCCACTGGAAAACCCCCATTAAATAGGGAAAGTTCCACTGGAAAATCCCCATTAAATATGGAAGGTTTCACTGGAAAAACCCATTAAATAGGGAAAGTTTCATTGGAAAATCCCCATTAAATAGGGAAAGTTTCACTGGAAAAACCCTATTTAATAGGGAAGGTTCCACTGGAAAATCCCCAATAAATAGGGATAGTTTCACTGGAAAACCCCCATTAAATAGGGAAAGTTTCACTGGAAAATTCCCATTAAATAGGGAAAGTTTCACTGGAAAAACCCCATTAAATAGGGAAAGTTTCCCTGGAAAAACACCATTTAATAGGGAAAGTTTCACTGGAAAATCCCCATTAAATAGGGAAAGTTTCCCTGGAAAAACACCATTTAATAGGGAAGGTTCCACTCGAAAATCCCCATTAAATAGGGAAAGTTTCATTGGAAAATCCCCATTAAATAGGGAAAGTTTCACTGGAAAAACCCCATTTAATAGGGAAGGTTCCACTGGAAAATCCCCAATAAATAGGGATAGTTTCACTGGAAAATCCCCATTTAAATAGAGAAGGTTTCACTGGAAAACCCCCATTAAATAGGGAAAGTTTCAATGGAAAACCCCCATTAAATAGGGAAGGTTTCACTGGAAAACCCATTAAATAGGGAAAGTTTCATTGGAAAATCCCCATTAAATAGGGAAAGCTTCACTGGAAAAACCCCATTTAATAGGGAAGGTTCCACTGGACAATCCCCATTAAATAGGGAAAGCTTCACTGGAAAATCCCCATTTAAATAGAGAAGGTTTCACTGGAAAACCCCCATTAAATAGGGAAAGTTCTACTGGAAAATCCCCATTTAATAGGGAAAGTTCCACTGGAAAATCCCCATTAAATAGGGAAAGTTTCACTGGAAAATCCCCATTTAAATAGAGAAGGTTTAACTGGAAAACCCCCATTAAATAGGGCAAGTTTCACTGGAAAAACCCCATTAAATAGGGACAGTTTCATTGGAAAATCCCCATTAAATAGGGAAAGTTTCACTGGAAAAACCCCATTTAATAGGGAAAGTTCCACTCGAAAATCCCCATTAAATAGGGAAAGTTTCACTGGAAAATCCCCATTTGAATAGAGAAGGTTACACTGGAAAACCCCCATTAAATAGGGAAAGTTTCCCTGGAAAAACCCCATTAAATAGGGAATGTTTCACTGGAAAAACCCCATTAAATAGGGAAAGTTTCCCTGGAAAATCCCCATTACATAGGGAAAGTTCACAGGAAAAACCCCATTAAATAGGAAAGTTCACTGTAAAAACACCATTTAATAGGGAAAGTTCCACTGGAAAATCCCCATTAAATAGGGAAAGTTCCACTGGAAAATCCCCATTAAATACGGAAAGTTCCACTGGAAAATCCCCATTAAATAGGGAAAGTTCCACTGGCAAACCCCCATTAAATAGGGAAGGTTTCACTGGAAAATCCCCATTAAATAGGGAATGTTTCACTGGAAAAACGCCAGTAAATAGGGAACGTTTCACTGGCAAATCCCCATTAAATAGGGAATGTTTCACTGGAAAATCCCCATTAAATAGGGAAAGTTTCACTGGAAAGTCCCCATTAAATAGGGCAAGTTCCACTGGAAAATCCCCGTTAAATCGGGAATGTTTCACTGGAAAAACCCCATTAAATAGGGAACGTTTCACTGGAAAATCCCCATTAAATAGGGAATGTTTCACTGGAAAATCCCCATTAAATATGGAAGGTTTCACTGGAAAATCCCCATTAAATAGGGAAAGTTCCACAGGAAAACCCCACTAAATAGGGAAGGTTTCCCTGGAAAATCCCCATTTAATCGGGAAGGTTTCACTGGAAAAACCCCATTAAATAGGGAAAGTTTCCCTGGAAAATCCCCATTACATAGGGAAAGTTTCACTGGAAAACCCCCATTAAATAGGGAAAGTTTCACTGGAAAAACCCCATTAAATAGGGAAAGTTTCCCTGGAAAATCCCCATTACATAGGGAAAGTTTCACAGGAAAAACCCCATTAAATAGGAAAGTTCACTGTAAAAACACCATTTAACAGGGAAAGTTCCACTGGAAAATCCCCATTAAATAGGGAAAGTTCCACTGGAAAATCCCCATTCAATAGGGAAAGTTCCACTGGAAAATCCCCACTAAATAGGGAAAGTTTCACTGGAAAATCCCCATTAAATAGGGAAAGTTCCACTGGAAAATCCCCATTCAATAGGGAAAGTTCCACTGGAAAATCCCCATTAAATAGGGAAAGTTCCACTGGAAAAACCCGATTAAATAGGGAAAGTTCCACTGGAAAATCCCCATTAAATAGGGAAAGTTCCACTGGAAAATCCCCATTAAATAGGGAAAGTTTCACTGGAAAAACCCATTAAATAGGGAAAGTTTCATTGGAAAATCCCCATTAAATAGGGAAAGTTTCACTGGAAAAACCCCATTTAATAGGGAAGGTTCCACTGAAAAATCCCCAATAAATAGGGAGTGTTTCACTGGAAAATCCCCATTTAAATAGAGAAGGTTTCACTGGAAAACCCCCATTAAATAGGGAAAGTTTCACTGGAAAAACCCCATTAAATAGGGAAGGTTTCACTGGAAAAACCCATTAAATAGGGAAAGTTTCATTGGAAAATCCCCATTAAATAGGGAAGGTTCCACTGGAAAATCCCCATTAAATAGGGAAAGTTCTACTGGAAAATCCCCATTTAATAGGGAAAGTTCCACTGGAAAATCCCCATTAAATAGGGAAAGTTTCACTGGAAAATCCCCATTTAAATAGAGAAGGTTTAACTGGAAAACCCCCATTAAATAGGGCAAGTTTCACTGGAAAAACCCCATTAAATAGGGACAGTTTCATTGGAAAATCCCCATTAAATAGGGAAAGTTTCACTGGAAAAACCCCATTTAATAGGGAAAGTTCCACTCGAAAATCCCCATTAAATAGGGAAAGTTTCACTGGAAAATCCCCATTTGAATAGAGAAGGTTACACTGGAAAACCCCCATTAAATAGGGAAAGTTTCCCTGGAAAAACCCCATTAAATAGGGAATGTTTCACTGGAAAAACCCCATTAAATAGGGAAAGTTTCCCTGGAAAATCCCCATTACATAGGGAAAGTTCACAGGAAAAACCCCATTAAATAGGAAAGTTCACTGTAAAAACACCATTTAATAGGGAAAGTTCCACTGGAAAATCCCCATTAAATAGGGAAAGTTCCACTGGAAAATCCCCATTAAATACGGAAAGTTCCACTGGAAAATCCCCATTAAATAGGGAAAGTTCCACTGGCAAACCCCCATTAAATAGGGAAGGTTTCACTGGAAAATCCCCATTAAATAGGGAATGTTTCACTGGAAAAACCCCAGTAAATAGGGAACGTTTCACTGGCAAATCCCCATTAAATAGGGAATGTTTCACTGGAAAATCCCCATTAAATAGGGAAAGTTTCACTGGAAAGTCCCCATTAAATAGGGCAAGTTCCACTGGAAAATCCCCGTTAAATCGGGAATGTTTCACTGGAAAAACCCCATTAAATAGGGAACGTTTCACTGGAAAATCCCCATTAAATAGGGAATGTTTCACTGGAAAATCCCCATTAAATATGGAAGGTTTCACTGGAAAATCCCCATTAAATAGGGAAAGTTCCACAGGAAAACCCCACTAAATAGGGAAGGTTTCCCTGGAAAATCCCCATTTAATCGGGAAGGTTTCACTGGAAAAACCCCATTAAATAGGGAAAGTTTCCCTGGAAAATCCCCATTACATAGGGAAAGTTTCACTGGAAAACCCCCATTAAATAGGGAAAGTTTCACTGGAAAAACCCCATTAAATAGGGAAAGTTTCCCTGGAAAATCCCCATTACATAGGGAAAGTTTCACAGGAAAAACCCCATTAAATAGGAAAGTTCACTGTAAAAACACCATTTAACAGGGAAAGTTCCACTGGAAAATCCCCATTAAATAGGGAAAGTTCCACTGGAAAATCCCCATTCAATAGGGAAAGTTCCACTGGAAAATCCCCACTAAATAGGGAAAGTTTCACTGGAAAATCCCCATTAAATAGGGAAAGTTCCACTGGAAAATCCCCATTCAATAGGGAAAGTTCCACTGGAAAATCCCCATTAAATAGGGAAAGTTCCACTGGAAAAACCCGATTAAATAGGGAAAGTTCCACTGGAAAATCCCCATTAAATAGGGAAAGTTCCACTGGAAAATCCCCATTAAATAGGGAAAGTTTCACTGGAAAAACCCATTAAATAGGGAAAGTTTCATTGGAAAATCCCCATTAAATAGGGAAAGTTTCACTGGAAAAACCCCATTTAATAGGGAAGGTTCCACTGAAAAATCCCCAATAAATAGGGAGTGTTTCACTGGAAAATCCCCATTTAAATAGAGAAGGTTTCACTGGAAAACCCCCATTAAATAGGGAAAGTTTCACTGGAAAAACCCCATTAAATAGGGAAGGTTTCACTGGAAAAACCCATTAAATAGGGAAAGTTTCATTGGAAAATCCCCATTAAATAGGGAAGGTTCCACTGGAAAATCCCCATTAAATAGGGAAAGTTTCACTGGAAAATCCCCATTTAAATAGAGAAGGTTTCACTGGAAAAACCCCATTAAATAGGGAAAGTTCCACTGGAAAACCCCCATTAAATAGGGAAATTTTCACTGGAAAAACCCCATTAAATAGGGAAAGTTTCACTGGAAAAACGCCATTAAATAGGGAAAGTTTCACTGGACAATCCCCATTCAATAGGGAAAGTTTCACAGGAAAACCCCATTAAATAGGGAAAGTTTCACTGGAAAAATCCCATTTAATAGGGAAGGTTCCACTCGAAAATCCCCATTAAATAGGGAAAGTTTCACTGGAAAATCCTCATTTGAATAGAGAAGGTTTCACTGGAAAACCCCCATTAAATAGGGAAAGTTTCCCTGGAAAAACCACATTAAATAGGGAAAGTTTCACTGGAAAATCCCCATTAAATAGGGAAAGTTCACAGGAAAAATCCCATTAAATAGGGAAAGTTCACTGGAAAATCCCCATTAAATAGGGAAAGTTCCACTGGAAAATCCCCATTAAATAGGGAAAGTTTCACTGGAAAAACCCCATTTAAATAGAGAAGGTTTCACTGGAAATTCCCCATTAAATTGGGAAAGTTCCACTGGAAAATCCCCATTAAATAGGGAAAGTTCCACTGGAAAATCCCCATTAAATAGGGAAAGTTTCACTGGAAAAACCCCATTTAAATAGAGAAGGTTTCACTGGAAAATCCCCATTAAATTGGGAAAGTTCCACTGGAAAATCCCCATTAAATAGGGAAAGTTCCACTGGAAAACCCCCATTAAATGGGGCAAGTTCCACTGGAAAATCCCCATTCAATAGGGAAAGTTCCACTGGAAAACCCCCATTAAATAGGGAAGGTTTCACTGGAAAATCCCCATTAAATAGGGAATGTTTCACTGGAAAAACCCCATTAAATAGGGAACGTTTCACTGGAAAATCCCCATTAAATAGGGAATGTTTCACTGGAAAACCCCATTAAGTAGGGAAAGTTTCACTGGAAAATCCCCATTAAATAGGGAAAGTTTCACTGGAAAATCCCCATAAAATAGGGAATGTTTCACTGGAAAAACCCCATTTAATAGGGAAAGTTCCACTGGAAAATCCCCACTAAATAGGGAAAGTTTCACTGGAAAACCCCATTAAATAGGGAAAGTTCCACAAGGAAAACCCCATTAAATAGGGAAAATTCTACTGGAAAAAAAACATTAAATAGGGAAAGTTCCACTGGAAAATCCCCATTAAATCGGGAAATGTCCACTGGAAAACCCCCATTAAATAGGGAAAGTTCCACTGGAAAATCCCCATTAAATAGGGAAGGTTTCACTGGAAAAACCCATTAAATAGGGAAAGTTTCATTGGAAAATCCCCATTAAATAGGGAAAGTTTCACTGGAAAAACCCCATTTAATAGGGAAGGTTCCACTGGAAAATCCCCAATAAATAGGGATAGTTTCACTGGAAAATCCACATTTAAATAGAGAAGGTTTCAATGGAAAAACCCATTAAATAGGGAAAGTTTCATTGGAAAATCCCCATTAAATAGGGAAAGTTTCACTGGAAAAACCCATTAAATAGGGAAAGTTTCATTGGAAAATCCCCATTAAATAGGGAAAGTTCCACTGGACAATCCCCATTAAATAGGGAAAGTTTCACTGGAAAACCCCCATTAAATAGGGTAAGTTCCACTGGAAAATCCCCATTAAATCGGGAAAGTTCCACTGGAAAACCCCCATTAAATAGGGAAAGTTCCACTGGAAAAACCCCATTAAATAGGGAAAGTTTCACTGGAAAATCCCCATAAAATAGGGAATGTTTCACTGGAAAAACCCCATTTAATAGGGAAAGTTCCACTGGAAAATCCCCACTAAATAGGGAAAGTTTCACTGGAAAATCCCCATTAAATAGGGAAAGTTCCACTGGAAAACCCCCATTAAATAGGGAAAGTTCCACAAGGAAAACCCCATTAAATCGGGAAAGTTTCACTGGAAAATCCCCATAAAATAGGGAAAGTTTCACTGGAAAATCCCCATTAAATAGGGAAAGTTCCACTGGAAAACCCCATTAAATAGGGAAAGTTCCACAAGGAAAACCCCATTAAATAGGGAAAATTCTACTGGAAAAACCCCATTAAATAGGGAAAGTTCCACTGGAAAATCCCCATTAAATCGGTAAATTTCCACTGGAAAACCCCCATTAAATAGGGAAAGTTCCACTGGAAAATCCCCATTAAATAGGGAAGGTTTCACTGGAAAAACCCATTAAATAGGGAAAGTTTCATTGGAAAATCCCCATTAAATAGGGAAAGTTTCACTGGAAAAACCCTATTTAATAGGGAAGGTTCCACTGGAAAATCCCCAATAAATAGGGATAGTTTCACTGGAAAACCCCCATTAAATAGGGAAAGTTTCACTGGAAAAACCCATTAAATAGGGAAAGTTTCACTGGAAAAACCCCATTAAATAGGGAAAGTTTCCCTGGAAAAACACCATTTAATAGGGAAAGTTTCACTGGAAAATCCCCATTAAATAGGGAAAGTTTCCCTGGAAAAACACCATTTAATAGGGAAGGTTCCACTCGAAAATCCCCATTAAATAGGGAAAGTTTCATTGGAAAATCCCCATTAAATAGGGAAAGTTTCACTGGAAAAACCCCATTTAATAGGGAAGGTTCCACTGGAAAATCCCCAATAAATAGGGATAGTTTCACTGGAAAATCCCCATTTAAATAGAGAAGGTTTCACTGGAAAACCCCCATTAAATAGGGAAAGTTTCAATGGAAAACCCCCATTAAATAGGGAAGGTTTCACTGGAAAACCCATTAAATAGGGAAAGTTTCATTGGAAAATCCCCATTAAATAGGGAAAGCTTCACTGGAAAAACCCCATTTAATAGGGAAGGTTCCACTGGACAATCCCCATTAAATAGGGAAAGTTTCACTGGAAAATCCCCATTTAAATAGAGAAGGTTTCACTGGAAAACCCCCATTAAATAGGGAAAGTTCTACTGGAAAATCCCCATTTAATAGGGAAAGTTCCACTGGAAAATCCCCATTAAATAGGGAAAGTTTCACTGGAAAATCCCCATTTAAATAGAGAAGGTTTAACTGGAAAACCCCCATTAAATAGGGCAAGTTTCACTGGAAAAACCCCATTAAATAGGGAAAGTTTCATTGGGAAAAACCCCATTCAATAGGGAAAGTTTCACTGGAAAAACCCATTAAATAGGGAAAGTTTCACTGGAAAAACCCCATTTAATAGGGAAAGTTCCACTCGAAAATCCCCATTAAATAGGGAAAGTTTCACTGGAAAATCCCCATTTGTTTAGAGAAGGTTACACTGGAAAACCCCCATTAAATAGGGAAAGTTTCCCTGGAAAAACCCCATTAAATAGGGAAAGTTTCACTGGAAAATCCCCATTACATAGGGAAAGTTCACAGGAAAAACCCCATTAAATAGGAAAGTTCACTGTAAAAACACCATTTAATAGGGAAAGTTCCACTGGAAAATCCCCATTAAATAGGGAAAGTTCCACTGGAAAATCCCCATTAAATACGGAAAGTTCCACTGGAAAATCCCATTAAATAGGGAAAGTTCCACTGGAAAACCCCCATTAAATAGGGAAGGTTTCACTGGAAAATCCCCATTAAATAGGGAATGTTTCACTGGAAAAACCCCACTAAATAGGGAACGTTTCACTGGAAAAACCCATTAAATAGGGCAAGTTCCACTGGAAAATCCCTGTTAAATCGGGAATGTTTCACTGGAAAAACCCCATTAAATAGGGAACGTTTCACTGGAAAATCGCCATTAAATAGGGAATGTTTCACTGGAAAATCCCATTAAATATGAAGGTTTCACTGGAAAATCCCATTAAATAGGGAAAGTTCCACAGGAAAACCCCACTAAATAGGGAAGGTTTCACTGGAAAATCCCCATTTAATCGGAAGGTTTCACTGGAAAAACCCCATTAAATAGGGAAAGTTTCCCTGGAAAATCCCCATTACATAGGGAAAGTTTCACTGGAAAACCCCCATTAAATAGGGAAAGTTTCACTGCAAAAACCCCATTAAATAGGGAAAGTTTCACTGGAAAATCCCCATTACATAGGGAAAGTTTCACTGGAAAACCCCCATTAAATAGGGAAAGTTTCACTGCAAAAACCCCATTAAATAGGGAAAGTTTCACTGCAAAAACCCCATTAAATAGGGAAAGTTTCACAGGAAAAACCCCATTAAATAGGAAAGTTCACTGTAAAAACACCATTTAACAGGAAAGTTCCACTGGAAAATCCCCATTAAATAGGGAAAGTTCCACTGGAAAATCCCCATTAAATAGGGAAAGTTCCACTGGAAAAAACCCGATTAAATAGGGAAAGTTCCACTGGAAAATCCCCATTAAATAGGGAAAGTTCCACTGGAAAATCCCCATTAAATAGGGAAAGTTTCACTGGAAAAACCCATTAAATAGGGAAAGTTTCATTGGAAAATCCCCATTAAATAGGAAAGTTTCACTGGAAAAACCCCATTTAATAGGGAAGGTTCCACTGAAAAATCCCCAATAAATAGGGAGAGTTTCACTGGAAAATCCCCATTTAAATAGAGAAGGTTTCACTGGAAAACCCCATTAAATAGGGAAAGCCCCATTAAATAGGGAAGGTTTCACTGGAAAAACCCATTAAATAGGGAAAGTTTCATTGGAAAACCCCCATTAAATAGGGAAAGTTCCACTGGAAAACCCCCATTAAATAGGGAAATTTTCACTGGAAAAACCCCATTAAATAGGGAAAGTTTCATTGGAAAAACCGCATTCAATAGGGAAGGTTCCACTGGAAAATCCCCATTAAATAGGGAAAGTTCCACTGGAAAATCCCCATTAAATAGGGAAAGTTCCACTGGAAAACCCCCATTAAATAGGGAAAGTTTCCCTGGAAAAACCACATTAAATAGGGAAAGTTTCACTGGAAAATCCCCATTAAATAGGGAAAGTTCACAGGAAAAATCCCATTAAATAGGGAAAGTTCACTGGAAAATCCCCATTAAATAGGGAAAGTTTCACTGGAAAAACCCCATTTAAATAGAGAAGGTTTCACTGGAAATTCCCCATTAAATTGGGAAAGTTCCACTGGAAAATCCCCATTAAATAGGGAAAGTTCCACTGGAAAATCCCCATTAAATAGGGAAAGTTTCACTGGAAAAACCCCATTTAAATAGAGAAGGTTTCACTGGAAAATCCCCATTAAATTGGGAAAGTTCCACTGTAAAAACACCATTTAATAGGGAAAGTTCCACTGGAAAACCCCCATTAAATAGGGAAAGTTCCACTGGAAAATCCCCATTAAATAGGGAAAGTTCCACTGGAAAATCCCCATTAAATAGGGCAAGTTCCACTGGAAAATCCCCATTAAATAGGGAAAGTTCCACTGGAAAACCCCCATTAAATGGGGCAAGTTCCACTGGAAAATCCCCATTCAATAGGGAAAGTTCCACTGGAAAACCCCCATTAAATAGGGAAGGTTTCACTGGAAAATCCCCATTAAATAGGGAATGTTTCACTGGAAAAACCCCATTAAATAGGGAACGTTTCACTGGAAAATCCCCATTAAATAGGGAATGTTTCACTGGAAAACCCCATTAAGTAGGGAAAGTTTCACTGGAAAATCCCCATTAAATAGGGAAAGTTTCACTGGAAAATCCCCATAAAATAGGGAATGTTTCACTGGAAAAACCCCATTTAATAGGGAAAGTTCCACTGGAAAATCCCCAGTAAATAGGGAAAGTTTCACTGGAAAACCCCCATTAAATAGGGAAAGTTCCACTGGAAAACCCCATTAAATAGGGAAAGTTCCACTGGAAAATCCCCATTAAATAGGGAAGGTTTCACTGGAAAAACCCATTAAATAGGGAAAGTTTCATTGGAAAATCCCCATTAAATAGGGAAAATTCTACTGGAAAAAAAACATTAAATAGGGAAAGTTCCACTGGAAAATCCCCATTAAATCGGGAAATGTCCACTGGAAAACCCCCATTAAATAGGGAAAGTTCCACTGGAAAATCCCCATTAAATAGGGAAGGTTTCACTGGAAAAACCCATTAAATAGGGAAAGTTTCATTGGAAAATCCCCATTAAATAGGGAAAGTTTCACTGGAAAAACCCCATTTAATAGGGAAGGTTCCACTGGAAAATCCCCAATAAATAGGGATAGTTTCACTGGAAAATCCACATTTAAATAGAGAAGGTTTCAATGGAAAACTCCCATTAAATAGCGAAAGTTTCACTGGAAAACCCCCATTAAATAGAGAAGGTTTCACTGGAAAACCCATTAAATAGGGAAAGTTTCATTGGAAAATCCCCATTAAATAGGGAAAGTTTCACTGGAAAAACCCCATTTAATAGGGAAGGTTCCACTGGACAATCCCCATTAAATAGGGAAAGTTTCACTGGAAAATCCCCATTTAAATAGAGAAGGTTTCACTGGAAAACCCCCATTAAATAGGGTAAGTTCTACTGGAAAATCCCATTTAATAGGAAAAGTTCCACTGGAAAACCCCCATTAAATAGGGCAAGTTCCACTGGGACAATCTCCATGTAATAGGGAAAGTTCCACTGGAAAAACCCCATTAAATAGGTAAAGTTCCACTGGAAAAACCCCATTAAATAGGGAAAGTTTCACTAGAAAACCCCCATTAAATAGGGAAAGTTCCACTGGAAAACCCCATTAAATAGGGAAAGTTCAACTGGAAAAACCCCATTAAATAAGGAAGGTTTCACTGGAAAATCCCCTTTCAATAGGGAAAGTTTCACTGGAAAATCCCCATTAAATAAGGAAAGTTTCACTGGAAAATCCCCATTAAATAGGGAAAGTTTGACTGGGAAATCCCCATTAAATAGGGAAAGTTCCACTGGAAAATCCCCATTAAATAGGGAAAGTTTCACTGGAAAATCCCCATTAAATAGGGACAGTTCCACTGGAAAAACCCCATTCAATAGGGAAAGTTCCACTGGAAAAACCCCATTAAATAGGGACAGTTCCACTGGAAAAACCCCATTCAATAGGGAAAGTTCCACTGGAAAAACCCCATTAAATAGAGCAAGTTCCACTGGAAAATCCCCATTAAATAGGGAATGTTTCACTGGAAAATCCCCATGTAATAGGGAAAGTTCCACAGGGAAAACCCCATTAAATAGGGAATGATCGACAGGAAAAACCCCATTAAATAGGGACAGTTTCACTGGAAAATCCCCATTAAATAGGGAACGTTGCACTGGAAAATCCCCATTAAATAGGGAAAGTTCCACTGGAAAACCCCCATTAAATAGGGAAAGTTCCACTGGAAAATCCCCATGTAATAGGGAAAGTTCACTGGAAAACCCCCATTAAATAGGGAAAGTTCACTGGAAAAACCCCATTTAATAGGGAAAGTTCACTGGAAAACCCCCATTAAATAGGGAAAGTTCCACTGGAAAATCCCCATTAAATAGGGAAAGTTCACTGGAAAAACCCCATTAAATAGGGAAAGTTACACGGGAAAATCCCCATTAAATAGGGAAAGTTTCACTGGAAAAACCCATTAAATAGGGAAAGTTTCACTGGAAAAACCCCATTTAATAGGGAAGGTTCCACTGAAAATTCCCCAATAAATAGGGAGAGTTTCACTGGAAAATCCCCATTTAAATAGAGAAGGTTTCACTGGAAAACCCCCATTAAATAGGGAAAGTTTCACTGGAAAAACCCCATTAAATAGGGAAGGTTTCACTGGAAAAACCCATTAAATAGGGAAAGTTTCATTGGAAAATCCCCATTAAATAGGGAAAGTTCCAATGGAAAATCCTCATTTAATAGGGAAGGTTCCACTGGAAAATCCCCATTAAATAGGGAAAGTTCCACTGGAAAACCCCCATTAAATAGGGAAATTTTCACTGGAAAAAACCCCATTAAATAGGGAAAGTTTCATTGGAAAAACCGCATTCAATAGGGAAGGTTCCACTGGAAAATCCCCATTAAATAGGGAAAGTTCCACTGGAAAATCCCCATTAAATAGGGAAAGTTCCACTGGAAAACCCCCATTAAATAGGGAAAGTTTCCCTGGAAAAACCACATTAAATAGGAAAGTTTCACTGGAAAATCCCCATTAAATAGGGAAAGTTCACAGGAAAAATCCCATTAAATCGGGAAAGTTCACTGGAAAATCCCCATTAAATAGGGAAAGTTCCACTGGAAAATCCCCATTAAATAGGGAAAGTTTCACTGGAAAAACCCATTTAAATAGAGAAGGTTTCACTGGAAATTCCCCATTAAATAGGGAAAGTTTCCCTGGAAAATCCCCATTACATAGGGAAAGTTTCACTGGAAAACCCCCATTAAATAGGGAAAGTTTCACTGCAAAAACCCCATTAAATAGGGAAAGTTTCACTGGAAAATCCCCATTACATAGGGAAAGTTTCACTGGAAAACCCCCATTAAATAGGGAAAGTTTCACTGGAAAATCCCCATTAAATAGGGAATGTTTCACTGGAAAAACCCATTAAATAGGGAAAGTTTCACTGCAAAAACCCCATTAAATAGGGAAAGTTTCACTGCAAAAACCCCATTAAATAGGGAAAGTTTCACAGGAAAAACCCCATTAAATAGGAAAGTTCACTGTAAAAACACCATTTAACAGGGAAAGTTCCACTGGAAAATCCCCATTAAATAGGGAAAGTTCCACTGGAAAATCCCCATTAAATAGGGAAAGTTCCACTGGAAAAACCCGATTAAATAGGGAAAGTTCCACTGGAAAATCCCCATTAAATAGGGAAAGTTCCACTGGAAAATCCCCATTAAATAGGGAAAGTTTCACTGGAAAAACCCATTAAATAGGGAAAGTTTCATTGGAAAATCCCCATTAAATAGGGAAAGTTTCACTGGAAAAACCCCATTTAATAGGGAAGGTTCCACTGAAAAATCCCCAATAAATAGGGAGAGTTTCACTGGAAAATCCCCATTTAAATAGAGAAGGTTTCACTGGAAAACCCCCATTAAATAGGGAAAGTTTCACTGGAAAAACCCATTAAATAGGGAAGGTTTCACTGGAAAAACCCATTAAATAGGGAAAGTTTCATTGGAAAATCCCCATTAAATAGGGAAAGTTTCACTGGAAAAACCCCATTTAATAGGGAAAGTTTCACTGGAAAACCCCATTAAATAGGGAAAGTTCCACTGGAAAACCCCATTAAATAGGGAAAGTTTCATTGGAAAATCCCCATTAAATAGGGAAAGTTTCACTGGAAAAACCCCATTTAATAGGGAAAGTTTCACTGGAAAAACCCCATTAAATAGGGAAAGTTCCACTGGAAAATCCCCATTAAATAGGGAAAGTTCCACTGGAAAACCCCCATTAAATAGGGAAATTTTCACTGGAAAAACCCCATTAAATAGGGAAAGTTTCATTGGAAAAACCGCATTCAATAGGGAAGGTTCCACTGGAAAATCCCCATTAAATAGGGAAAGTTCCACTGGAAAATCCCCATTAAATAGGGAAAGTTCCACTGGAAAACCCCCATTAAATAGGGAAAGTTTCCCTGGAAAAACCACATTAAATAGGGAAAGTTTCACTGGAAAATCCCCATTAAATAGGGAAAGTTCCACTGGAAAATCCCCATTAAATAGGGAAAGTTTCACTGGAAAACCCCCATTTAAATAGAGAAGGTTTCACTGGAAATTCCCCATTAAATTGGGAAAGTTCCACTGGAAAATCCCCATTAAATAGGGAAAGTTCCACTGGAAAATCCCCATTAAATAGGGAAAGTTTCACTGGAAAAACCCCATTTAAATAGAGAAGGTTTCACTGGAAATTCCCCATTAAATTGGGAAAGTTCCACTGGAAAATCCCCATTAAATAGGGAAAGTTCCACTGGAAAATCCCCATTAAATAGGGAAAGTTTCACTGGAAAAACCCCATTTAAATAGAGAAGGTTTCACTGGAAAATCCCCATTAAATTGGGAAAGTTCCACTGTAAAAACACCATTTAATAGGGAAAGTTCCACTGGAAAACCCCCATTAAATAGGGAAAGTTCCACTGGAAAATCCCCATTAAATAGGGAAAGTTCCACTGGAAAATCCCCATTAAATAGGGCAAGTTCCACTGGAAAATCCCCATTAAATAGGGAAAGTTCCACTGGAAAACCCCCATTAAATGGGGCAAGTTCCACTGGAAAATCCCCATTCAATAGGGAAAGTTCCACTGGAAAACCCCCATTAAATAGGGAAGGTTTCACTGGAAAATCCCCATTAAATAGGGAATGTTTCACTGGAAAAACCCCATTAAATAGGGAACGTTTCACTGGAAAATCCCCATTAAATAGGGAATGTTTCACTGGAAAACCCCATTAAGTAGGGAAAGTTTCACTGGAAAATCCCCATTAAATAGGGAAAGTTTCACTGGAAAATCCCCATAAAATAGGGAATGTTTCACTGGAAAAACCCCATTTAATAGGGAAAGTTCCACTGGAAAATCCCCACTAAACAGGGAAAGTTTCACTGGAAAACCCCCATTAAATAGGGAAAGTTCCACTGGAAAACCCCATTAAATAGGGAAAGTTCCACTGGAAAATCCCCATTAAATAGGGAAGGTTTCACTGGAAAAACCCATTAAATAGGGAAAGTTTCATTGGAAAATCCCCATTAAATAGGGAAAATTCTACTGGAAAAAAAACATTAAATAGGGAAAGTTCCACTGGAAAATCCCCATTAAATCGGGAAATGTCCACTGGAAAACCCCCATTAAATAGGGAAAGTTCCACTGGAAAATCCCCATTAAATAGGGAAGGTTTCACTGGAAAAACCCATTAAATAGGGAAAGTTTCATTGGAAAATCCCCATTAAATAGGGAAAGTTTCACTGGAAAAACCCCATTTAATAGGGAAGGTTCCACTGGAAAATCCCCAATAAATAGGGATAGTTTCACTGGAAAATCCACATTTAAATAGAGAAGGTTTCAATGGAAAACTCCCATTAAATAGGGAAAGTTTCACTGGAAAACCCCCATTAAATAGAGAAGGTTTCACTGGAAAACCCATTAAATAGGGAAAGTTTCATTGGAAAATCCCCATTAAATAGGGAAAGTTTCACTGGAAAAACCCCATTTAATAGGGAAGGTTCCACTGGACAATCCCCATTAAATAGGGAAAGTTTCACTGGAAAATCCCCATTTAAATAGAGAAGGTTTCACTGGAAAACCCCCATTAAATAGGGTAAGTTCTACTGGAAAATCCCCATTTAATAGGGAAAGTTCCACTGGAAAACCCCCATTAAATAGGGCAAGTTCCACTGGGACAATCTCCATGTAATAGGGAAAGTTCCACTGGAAAAACCCCATTAAATAGGTAAAGTTCCACTGGAAAAACCCCATTAAATAGGGAAAGTTTCACTGGAAAACCCCCATTAAATAGGGAAAGTTCCACTGGAAAACCCCATTAAATAGGGAAAGTTCAACTGGAAAAACCCCATTAAATAAGGAAGGTTTCACTGGAAAATCCCCTTTCAATAGGGAAAGTTTCACTGGAAAATCCCCATTAAATAAGGAAGGTTTCACTGGCAAATCCCCATTCAATCGGGAAAGTTTCACTGGAAAATCCCCATTAAATAGGGAAAGTTTGACTGGCAAATCCCCATTAAATAGGGACAGTTTCACTGGAAAATCCCCATTAAATAGGGACAGTTCCACTGGAAAAACCCCATTCAATAGGGAAAGTTCCACTGGAAAAACCCCATTAAATAGAGCAAGTTCCACTGGAAAATCCCCATTAAATAGGGAATGTTTCACTGGAAAATCCCCATGTAATAGGGAAAGTTCCACAGGGAAAACCCCATTAAATAGGGAATGATCGACAGGAAAAACCCCATTAAATAGGGACAGTTTCACTGGAAAATCCCCATTAAATAGGGAACGTTGCACTGGAAAATCCCCATTAAATAGGGAAAGTTCCACTGGAAAACCCCCATTAAATAGGGAAAGTTCCACTGGAAAATCCCCATGTAATAGGGAAAGTTCACTGGAAAACCCCCATTAAATAGGGAAAGTTCACTGGAAAAACCCCATTAAATAGGGAAAGTTCACTGGAAAACCCCCATTAAATAGGGAAAGTTCCACTGGAAAATCCCCATTAAATAGGGAAAGTTCACTGGAAAAACCCCATTAAATAGGGAAAGTTACACGGGAAAATCCCCATTAAATAGGCAAAGTTCCAATGGAAAATCCCCATTAAATAGGGAAAGTTCCACTGGAAAATCCCCATTAAATAGGGAAAGTTCCACTGGAAAATCCCCATTAAATAGGGAAAGTTTCACTGGAAAACCCCCATTAAATAGGGAAAGTTCACTGGAAAAACCCCTTTAAATAGGGAAAGTTCCACTGGAAAATCCCCATTAAATAGGGAAAGTTTCACTGGAAAACACCCATTAAATAGGGAAAGTTTCACTGGAAAAACCCCATTAAATAGGGAAAGTTACACGGGAAAATCCCCATTAAATAGGCAAAGTTCCAATGGAAAATCCTCATTAATTAGGGAAAGTTCCACTGGAAAATCCCCATTAATTAGGGAAAGTTTCACTGGAAAAACCTCATTAAATAGGGAAAGTTCCACTGGAAAAACCCCATTAAATAGGGAAAGTTTCACTGGAAAAACCCCATTAAATAGGGAAAGTTTCACTGGAAAATCCCCATTAAATAGGGAAAGTTCCACTGGAAAACCCCCATTAAATAGGGAAAGTTCACTGGAAAAACCCCATTAAATAAGGAAGGTTTCACTGGAAAATCCCCATTCAATAGGGAAAGTTTCACTGGAAAATCAGCATTAAATAGGGAAAGTTCCACTGGAAAACCCCCATTAACTAGGGCAAGTTCACTGGAAAAACCCCATTAAATAAGGAAGGTTTCACTGGAAAATCCCCATTCAATAGGGCAAGTTCCACTGGAAAATCACCATTAAATAGGGAAAGTTCCACTGGAAAACCCCCATTAACTAGGGCAAGTTCCACTGGGACAATCTCCATGTAATAGGGAAAGTTCCACTGGAAAAACCCATTAAATAGGTAATGTTCCACTGGAAAATCCCCATTAAATAGGGAAAGTTTCACTAGAAAACCCCCATTAAATAGGGAAAGTTTCACTGGAAAAACCCCATTAAATAGGGCAAGTTCCACTGGAAAAACCACATTAAATAGGGAAAGTTCCACTGGAAAACCCCCATTAACTAGGGCAAGTTCCACTGGGACAATCTCCATGTAATAGGGAAAGTTCCACTGGAAAAACCCATTAAATAGGTAATGTTCCACTGGAAAATCCCCATTAAATAGGGAAAGTTTCACTAGAAAACCCCCATTAAATAGGGAAAGTTCCACTGGAAAACCCCCATTAAATAGGGCAAGTTCCACTGGGACAATCTCCATGTAATAGGGAAAGTTCCACTGGAAAAACCCCATTAAATAGGTAAAGTTCCACTGGAAAAACCCCATTAAATAGGGAAAGTTTCACTAGAAAACCCCCATTAAATAGGGAAAGTTCCACTGGAAAACCCCCATTAAATAGGGAAAGTTCAACTGGAAAAACCCCATTAAATAAGGAAAGTTCCACTGGAAAAACCCGATTAAATAGGGAAAGTTCCACTGGAAAATCCCTATTAAATAGGGAAAGTTTCACTGGAAAATCCCCTTTCAATAGGGAAAGTTTCACTGGAAAATCCCCATTAAATAAGGAAGGTTTCACTGGCAAATCCCCATTCAATAGGGAAAGTTTCACTGGAAAATCCCCATTAAATAGGGAAAGTTTGACTGGCAAATCCCCATTAAATAGGGACAGTTTCACTGGAAAACCCCCATTAAATAGGGCAAGTTCCACTGGAAAATCCCCATTAAATAGGGAAATTTCCACTGGAAAAACCCCATTAAATAGAGCAAGTTCCACTGGAAAATCCCCATTAAATAGGGAATGTTTCACTGGAAAATCCCCATGTAATAGGGAAAGTTCCACAGGGAAAACCCCATTAAATAGGGAATGATCGACAGGAAAAACCCCATTAAATAGGGACAGTTTCACTGGAAAATCCCCATTAAATAGGGAACGTTGCACTGGAAAATCCCCATTAAATAGGGAAAGTTCCACTGGAAAACCCCCATTAAATAGGGCAAGTTCCACTGGAAAATCCCCATTAAATAGGGAAAGTTCCACTGGAAAACCCCAATTAAATAGGGCAAGTTCCACTGGAAAATCCCCATGTAATAGAGAAAGTTCCACTGGAAAAACCCCATTAAATAGGGAAAGGTCCACAGGGAAAACCCCATTAAATAGGGAAAGTTTCACTAGAAAACCCCCATTAAATAGGGAAAGTTTCACAGGAAAAACCCCATTTAATACGGAAAGTTCCACTGGAAAATCCCCACTAAATAGGGAAAGTTTCACTGGAAAATCCCCATTAAATAGGGAAAGTTCCACTGGAAAAACCCCATTAAATAGGGAAAGTTCCACAGGAAAAACCCCATTCAATAGGGAAAGTTCCACTGGAAAATCCCCATTAAATAGGAAATGTTCCACTGGAAAACCCCCATTAAATAGGGAAAGTTTCACTGGAAAACACCCATTAAATAGGGAAAGTTTCACTGGAAAAACCCCATTAAATATGGAAAGTTACACGGGAAAATCCCCATTAAATAGGCAAAGTTCCAATGGAAAATCTTCATTAATTAGGGAAAGTTCCACTGGAAAATCCCCATTAATTAGGGAAAGTTTCACTGGAAAAACCTCTTTAAATAGGGAAAGTTTCACTGGAAAAACCCCATTAAATAGGGAAAGTTTCACTGGAAAATCCCCATTAAATAGGGAAAGTTCCACTGGAAAACCCCCATTAAATAGGGAAAGTTCACTGGAAAAACCCCATTAAATAAGGAAGGTTTCACTGGAAAATCCCCATTCAATAGGGAAAGTTTCACTGGAAAATCACCATTAAATAGGGAAAGTTCCACTGGAAAACCCCCATTAACTAGGGCAAGTTCACTGGAAAAACCCCATTAAATAAGGAAGGTTTCACTGGAAAATCCCCATTCAATAGGGCAAGTTCCACTGGAAAATCACCATTAAATAGGGAAAGTTCCACTGGAAAACCCCCATTAACTAGGGCAAGTTCCACTGGGACAATCTCCATGTAATAGGGAAAGTTCCACTGGAAAAACCCATTAAATAGGTAATGTTCCACTGGATCATCCCCATTAAATAGGGAAAGTTTCACTAGAAAACCCCCATTAAATAGGGAAAGTTTCACTGGAAAACCCCCATTAAATAGGGCAAGTTCCACTGGAAAAACCACATTAAATAGGGAAAGTTCCACTGGAAAACCCCCATTAACTAGGGCAAGTTCCACTGGGACAATCTCCATGTAATAGGGAAAGTTCCACTGGAAAAACCCATTAAATAGGTAATGTTCCACTGGAAAATCCCCATTAAATAGGGAAAGTTTCACTAGAAAACCCCCATTAAATAGGGAAAGTTCCACTGGAAAACCCCCATTAAATAGGTAAAGTTCCACTGGAAAAACCCCATTAAATAGGGAAAGTTTCACTAGAAAACCCCCATTAAATAGGGAAAGTTCCACTGGAAAACCCCCATTAAATAGGGAAAGTTCAACTGGAAAAACCCCATTAAATAAGGAAAGTTCCACTGGAAAAACCCGATTAAATAGGGAAAGTTCCACTGGAAAATCCCCATTAAATAGGGAAAGTTTCACTGGAAAATCCCCTTTCAATAGGGAAAGTTTCACTGGAAAATCCCCATTAAATAAGGAAGGTTTCACTGGCAAATCCCCATTCAATAGGGAAAGTTTCACTGGAAAACCCCCATTAAATAGGGCAAGTTCCACTGGAAAATCCCCATTAAATAGGGAAATTTCCACTGGAAAAACCCCATTAAATAGAGCAAGTTCCCCTGGAAAATCCCCATTAAATAGGGAATGTTTCACTGGAAAATCCCCATGTAATAGGGAAAGTTCCACAGGGAAAACCCCATTAAATAGGGAATGATCGACAGGAAAAACCCCATTAAATAGGGACAGTTTCACTGGAAAATCCCCATTAAATAGGGAACGTTGCACTGGAAAATCCCCATTAAATAGGGAAAGTTCCACTGGAAAACCCCCATTAAATAGGGCAAGTTCCACTGGAAAATCCCCATTAAATAGGGAAAGTTCCACTGGAAAACCCCAATTAAATAGGGCAAGTTCCACTGGAAAATCCCCATGTAATAGAGAAAGTTCCACTGGAAAAACCCCATTAAATAGGGAAAGTTTCACAGGAAAAACCCCATTTAATACGGAAAGTTCCACTGGAAAATCCCCACTAAATAGGGAAAGTTTCACTGGAAAATCCCCATTAAATAGGGAAAGTTCCACTGGAAAAACCCCATTAAATAGGGAAAGTTCCACAGGAAAAACCCCATTCAATAGGGAAAGTTCCACTGGAAAATCCCCATTAAATAGGGAAAGTTTCACTGGAAAATCCCCATTAAATAGGAAATGTTCCACTGGAAAACCCCCATTAAATAGGGAAAGTTCCACTTGAAAATCCCCATTAAATCGGGAATGTTCCACTGGAAAATCCCCATTAAATAGGGAAAGTTTGACTGGCAAATCCCCATTAAATAGGGAAAGTTTCACTGGAAAACCCCCATTAAGTAGGTCAAGTTCCACTGGAAAATCCCCATTAAATAGGGAATGTTCCACTGGAAAATCCCCATTAAATAGGGAAAGTTCAACTGGAAAAACCCCATTAAATAGGGAAAGTTCCACTGGAAAATCCCCATTAAAGAGGGAAGGTTTCACTGGAAAAACCAATTAAATAGGGAACGTTTCATTGGAAAATCCCCATTAAATAGGGAAGGTTTCACTGGAAAAAACCATTAAATAGGGAAGGTTTCACTGGAAAAAACCATTAAATAGGGAAAGTTTCATTGGAAAATCCCCATTTAATAGAGAAAGTTTCACTGGAAAAACCCCATTTAATAGAGAAGGTTCCACTGGAAAACCCCCATTAAATAGGGAAAGTTCCACTGGAAAATCCCCATTAAATAGGGAAAGTTCCACTGGAAAATCCCCATTAAATAGGGAAAGTTCCACTGGAAAACCCCCATTAAATAGGGAAAGTTCCACTGGAAAAACCCCATTAAATAGGGAAAGTTCCACTGGAAAATCCCCATTAAATAGGGAAAGTTTGACTGGAAAACCCCCATTAAATAAGGAAGGTTTCACTGGAAAATCCCCATTCAATAGGGAAAGTTTCACTGGAAAATCCCCATTAAATAGGGAAAGTTTGACTGGCAAATCCCCATTAAATAGGGAAAGTTTCACTGGAAAACCCCCATTAAATAGGGCAAGTTCCACTGGAAAATCCCCATTAAATAAGGAAAGTTCCACTGGAAAATCCCCATTAAATAGAGCAAGTTCCACTGGAAAATCCCCATTAAATAGGGAATGTTTCACTGGAAAAACCCCATTAAATAGGGAACGTTTCACTGGAAAATCCCCATTAAATATGGAATGTTTCACTGGAAAAACCCCATTAAATAGGGAAAGTTCCACTGGAAAAACCCCATTAAATAGGGAAAGTTTCACTGGAAAACCCCCATTTAATAGGGAAATTTCCAGTGGAAAATCCCCATTAAATAGGGAAAGTTCCACTGGCAAATCCCCATTAAATAGGGAAAGTTCCACTGGAAAAACCCCATTAAATAGGGAAAGTTCAACTGGAAAAACCCCATTAAATAGGGAAAGTTTCACTGGAAAATCCCCATTAAATAGGGAAAGTTCCACTGGAAAACCCCCATTAAATAGGGAAAGTTCCACTGGAAAATCCCCATTAAATCGGGAAATTTCCACTGGAAAACCCCCATTAAATAGGGAAAGATCCACTGGAAAATCCCCATTAAATAGGGAAGGTTTCACTGGAAAAAACCATTAAATAGGGAAAGTTTCATTGGAAAATCCCCATTAAATAGGGAAAGTTTCACTGGACAATCCCCATTAAATAGGGAAAGTTCCACTGGCAAATCCCCATTAAATAGGGAAAGTTCCACTGGAAAATCCCCATTAAATAGGGAAAGTTTCACTGGAAAATCCCCATTAAATAGGGAAAGTTCCACTGGCAAATCCCCATTAAATAGGGAAAGTTCCACTGGAAAAACCCCATTAAATAGGGAAAGTTCAACTGGAAAAACCCCATTAAATAGGGAAAGTTTCACTGGAAAATCCCCATTAAATAGGGAAAGTTCCACTGGAAAACCCCCATTAAATAGGGAAAGTTCCACTGGAAAATCCCCATTAAATCGGGAAATTTCCACTGGAAAACCCCCATTAAATAGGGAAAGATCCACTGGAAAATCCCCATTAAATAGGGAAGGTTTCACTGGAAAAACCCCCATTAAATAGGGAAAGTTCCACTGGAAAATCCCCATTAAATCGGGAAAGTTCCACCAGAAAACCCCCATTAAATAGGGAAAGTTGCACTGGAAAATCCCCATTAAATCGGGAAAGTTCCACCAGAAAACCCCCATTAAATAGGGAAAGTTGCACTGGAAAATCCCCATTAAATAGGGAAAGTTCCACTGGAAAATCCCCATTTATTTGGGAAAGTTCCACTGGAAAATCCCCATTAAATCGGGAAAGTTCCACTGGAAAATCCCCATTAAATAGGGAAGGTTTCACTGGAAAAACCCATTAAATAGGAAAAGTTTCATTGGAAAATCCCCATTAAATAGGGAAAGTTTCACTGGAAAATCCCCATTAAATAGGGAAAGTTCCACTGGAAAACCCCAATTAAATAGGGAAGGTTTCACTGGAAAATCCCCATTAAATAGGGAATGTTTCACTGGAAAATCCCCATTAAATAGGAAAAGTTTCACTGGAAAATCCCCATTAAATAAGGAAAATTCCACTGGAAAATCCCCATTAAATCGGGAAAGTTCCACTGGAAAAACCCATTAAATAGGGAAAGTTTCATTGGAAAATCCCGATTAAATAGGGAAAGTTTCACTGGAAAAACCCCATTTAATAGGGAATGTTCCACTCGAAAATCCCCATTAAATAGGGAAAGTTTCACTGGAAAACCCCCATTAAATAGGGAAAGTTTCACCGGAAAAACCCCATTAAATAGGGAAAGTTTCACAGGAAAACCCCCATTTAATAGGGAAATTTCCACTGGAAAATCCCCATTAAATAGGGAAAGTTCCACTGGAAAATCCCCATTAAATTGGGAAAGTTCCACTGGAAAATCCCCATTAAATCGGGAATGTTCCACTGGAAAACCCCCATTAAATAGGGAAAGTTCCACTGGAAAATCCCCATTAAATAGGGAAGGTTTCACTGGAAAAACCCATTAAATAGGGAAAGTTTCATTGGAAAATCCCCATTAAATAGGGAAAGTTTCACTGGAAAAACCCCATTTAATACGGAAGGTTCCACTGGAAAATCCCCATTAAATAGGGAAAGTTTCAGTGGAAAATCCCCATTTAAATAGAGAAGGTTTCACTGGAAAACCCCCATCAAATAGGAAAGGTTCCACTGGAAAATCCCCATTAAATCGGGAAAGTTCCACTGGAAAACCCCCATTAAATAGGGAAAGTTCCACTGGAAAAACCCCATTAAATAGGGAAAGTTTCACTGGAAAATCCCCATAAAATAGGGAATGTTTCACTGGAAAAACCCCATTTAATAGGGAAAGTTTCACTGGAAAATCCCCACTAAATAGGGAAAGTTTCACTGGAAAATCCCCATTAAATAGGGAAAGTTCCACTGGAAAACCCCATTAAATAGGGAAAGTTCCACAAGGAAAACCCCATTAAATAGGGAAAATTCTACTGGAAAAACCCCATTAAATAGGGAAAGTTCCACTGGAAAATCCCCATTAAATCGGGAAAGTTCCACTGGAAAACCCCCATTAAATAGGGAAAGTTCCACTGGAAAATCCCCATTAAATAGGGAAGGTTTCACTGGAAAAACCCATTAAATAGGGAAAGTTTCATTGGAAAATCCCCATTAAATAGGGAAAGTTTCACTGGAAAAACCCTATTTAATAGGGAAGGTTCCACTGGAAAATCCCCAATAAATAGGGAAAGTTTCACTGCAAAAACCCCATTAAATAGGGAAAGTTTCAATGGAAAACCCCCATTAAATAGGGAAGGTTTCACTGGAAAACCCATTAAATAGGGAAAGTTTCATTGGAAAATCCCCATTAAATAGGGAAAGCTTCACTGGAAAAACCCCATTTAATAGGGAAGGTTCCACTGGACAATCCCCATTAAATAGGGAAAGTTTCACTGGAAAATCCCCATTTAAATAGAGAAGGTTTCACTGGAAAACCCCCATTAAATAGGGAAAGTTTCACTGGAAAATCCCCATTTAAATAGAGAAGGTTTAACTGGAAAACCCCCATTAAATAGGGCAAGTTTCACTGGAAAAACCCCATTAAATAGGGAAAGTTTCACTGGAAAAACCCCATTAAATAGGGACAGTTTCATTGGAAAATCCCCATTAAATAGGGAAAGTTTCACTGGAAAAACCCCATTTAATAGGGAAAGTTTCACTGGAAAAACCCCATTAAATAGGGACAGTTTCATTGGAAAATCCCCATTAAATAGGGAAAGTTTCACTGGAAAAACCCCATTTAATAGGGAAAGTTCCACTCGAAAATCCCCATTAAATAGGGAAAGTTTCACTGGAAAATCCCCATTTGAATAGAGAAGGTTACACTGGAAAACCCCCATTAAATAGGGAAAGTTTCCCTGGAAAAACCCCATTAAATAGAGAAAGTTTCACTGGAAAATCCCCATTACATAGGGAAAGTTCACAGGAAAAACCCCATTAAATAGGAAAGTTCACTGTAAAAACACCATTTAATAGGGAAAGTTCCACTGGAAAATCCCCATTAAATAGGGAAAGTTCCACTGGAAAATCCCCATTAAATACGGAAAGTTCCACTGGAAAATCCCCATTAAATAGGGAAAGTTCCACTGGAAAACCCCCATTAAATAGGGAAGGTTTCACTGGAAAATCCCCATTAAATAGGGAATGTTTCACTGGAAAAACCCCACTAAATAGGGAACGTTTCACTGGCAAATCCCCATTAAATAGGGAATGTTTCACTGGAAAATCCCCATTAAATAGGGAAAGTTTCACTGGAAAGTCCCCATTAAATAGGGCAAGTTCCACTGGAAAATCCCCGTTAAATCGGGAATGTTTCACTGGAAAAACCCCATTAAATAGGGAACGTTTCACTGGAAAATCCCCATTAAATAGGGAATGTTTCACTGGAAAATCCCCATTAAATATGGAAGGTTTCACTGGAAAATCCCCATTAAATAGGGAAAGTTCCACAGGAAAACCCCACTAAATAGGGAAGGTTTCCCTGGAAAATCCCCATTTAATCGGGAAGGTTTCACTGGAAAAACCCCATTAAATAGGGAAAGTTTCCCTGGAAAATCCCCATTACATAGGGAAAGTTTCACTGGAAAACCCCCATTAAATAGGGAAAGTTTCACTGGAAAAACCCCATTAAATAGGGAAAGTTTCCCTGGAAAATCCCCATTACATAGGGAAAGTTTCACAGGAAAAACCCCATTAAATAGGAAAGTTCACTGTAAAAACACCATTTAACAGGGAAAGTTCCACTGGAAAATCCCCATTAAATAGGGAAAGTTCCACTGGAAAATCCCCATTAAATAGGGAAAGTTCCACTGGAAAAACCCGATTAAATAGGGAAAGTTCCACTGGAAAATCCCCATTAAATAGGGAAAGTTCCACTGGAAAATCCCCATTAAATAGGGAAAGTTTCACTGGAAAAACCCATTAAATAGGGAAAGTTTCATTGGAAAATCCCCATTAAATAGGGAAAGTTTCACTGGAAAAACCCCATTTAATAGGGAAGGTTCCACTGGAAAATCCCCAATAAATAGGGAGAGTTTCACTGGAAAATCCCCATTTAAATAGAGAAGGTTTCACTGGAAAACCCCCATTAAATAGGGAAAGTTTCACTGGAAAATCCCCATTAAATAGGGAAGGTTTCACTGGAAAAACCCATTAAATAGGGAAAGTTTCATTGGAAAATCCCCATTAAATAGGGAAAGTTTCACTGGAAAAACCCCATTTAATAGGGAAGGTTCCACTGGAAAATCCCCATTAAATAGGGAAAGTTTCACTGGAAAATCCCCATTTAAATAGAGAAGGTTTCACTGGAAAAACCCCATTAAATAGGGAAAGTTCCACTGGAAAACCCCCATTAAATAGGGAAATTTTCACTGGAAAAACCCCATTAAATAGGGAAAGTTTCACTGGAAAATCCCCATTAAATAGGGAAAGTTTCACTGGAAAAACCCCATTAAATAGGGAAAGTTTCATTGGAAAAACCGCATTCAATAGGGAAAGTTTCACTGGAAAAACGCCATTAAATAGGGAAAGTTTCATTGGAAAATCCCCATTAAATAGGGAAAGTTTCACTGGAAAAATCCCATTTAATAGGGAAGGTTCCACTCGAAAATCCCCATTAAATAGGGAAAGTTTCACTGGAAAATCCTCATTTGAATAGAGAAGGTTTCACTGGAAAACCCCCATTAAATAGGGAAAGTTTCCCTGGAAAAACCACATTAAATAGGGAAAGTTTCATTGGAAAATCCCCATTAAATAGGGAAGGTTTCACTGGAAAATCCCCATTAAATAGGGAAAGTTCACAGGAAAAATCCCATTAAATAGGGAAAGTTCACTGGAAAATCCCCATTAAATAGGGAAAGTTCCACTGGAAAATCCCCATTAAATAGGGAAAGTTTCACTGGAAAAACCCCATTTAAATAGAGAAGGTTTCACTGGAAATTCCCCATTAAATTGGGAAAGTTCCACTGGAAAATCCCCATTAAATAGGGAAAGTTCCACTGGAAAATCCCCATTAAATAGGGAAAGTTTCACTGGAAAAACCCCATTTAAATAGAGAAGGTTTCACTGGAAAATCCCCATTAAATTGGGAAAGTTCCACTGTAAAAACACCATTTAATAGGGAAAGTTCCACTGGAAAACCCCCATTAAATAGGGAAAGTTCCATGGAAAATCCCCATTAAATAGGGAAAGTTTCACTGGAAAAACCCCATTTAAATAGAGAAGGTTTCACTGGAAAATCCCCATTAAATTGGGAAAGTTCCACTGGAAAATCCCCATTAAATAGGGAAAGTTCCACTGGAAAACCCCCATTAAATAGGGAAGGTTTCACTGGAAAATCCCCATTAAATAGGGAATGTTTCACTGGAAAAACCCCATTAAATAGGGAACGTTTCACTGGAAAATCCCCATTAAATAGGGAATGTTTCACTGGAAAACCCCATTAAGTAGGGAAAGTTTCACTGGAAAATCCCCATTAAATAGGGAAAGTTTCACTGGAAAAATCCCCATTAAATAGGGAAAGTTTCACTGGAAAATCCCCATAAAATAGGGAATGTTTCACTGGAAAAACCCCATTAAATAGGGAAAGTTCCACTGGAAAATCCCCACTAAATAGGGAAAGTTTCACTGGAAAACCCCCATTAAATAGGGAAAGTTCCACTGGAAAACCCCATTAAATAGGGAAAGTTTCACTGGAAAACCCCCATTAAATAGGGAAAGTTCCACTGGAAAACCCCCATTAAATAGGGAAAGTTCCACAAGGAAAACCCCATTAAATAGGGAAAATTCTACTGGAAAAAAAACATTAAATAGGGAAAGTTCCACTGGAAAATCCCCATTAAATCGGGAAATGTCCACTGGAAAACCCCCATTAAATAGGGAAAGTTCCACTGGAAAATCCCCATTAAATAGGGAAGGTTTCACTGGAAAAACCGATTAAATAGGGAAAGTTTCATTGGAAAATCCCCATTAAATAGGGAAAGTTTCACTGGAAAAGCCCCATTTAATAGGGAAGGTTCCACTGGAAAATCCCCAATAAATAGGGAGAGTTTCACTGGAAAACCCCCATTAAATAGGGAAGGTTTCACTGGAAAAACCCCATTTAATAGGGAAGGTTCCACTGGACAATCCCCATTAAATAGGGAAAGTTTCACTGGAAAATCCCCATTTAAATAGAGAAGGTTTCACTGGAAAAACCCCATTTAATAGGAAAAGTTCCACTGGAAAATCCCCACTAAATAGGGAAAGTTTCACTGGAAACCCCCCATTAAATAGGGAAAGTTCCACTGGAAAACCCCATTAAATAGGGAAAGTTCCACAAGGAAAACCCCATTAAATAGGGAAAATTCTACTGGAAAAAAACCATTAAATAGGGAAAGTTCCACTGGAAAATCCCCATTAAATCGGGAAATGTCCACTGGAAAACCCCCATTAAATAGGGAAAGTTCCACTGGAAAATCCCCATTAAATAGGGAAGGTTTCACTGGAAAAACCCATTAAATAGGGAAAGTTTCATTGGAAAATCCCCATTAAATAGGGAAAGTTTCACTGGAAAAACCCCATTTAATAGGGAAGGTTCCACTGGAAAATCCCCAATAAATAGGGAGAGTTTCACTGGAAAATCCCCATTTAAATAGAGAAGGTTTCACTGGAAAACCCCCATTAAATAGGGAAAGTTTCACTGGAAACACCCCATTAAATAGGGAAAGTTTCACTGGAAAACCCCCATTAAATAGGGAAAGTTTCACTGGAAAACCCCCATTAAATAGGGAAATTTTCACTGGAAAAACCCATTAAATAGGGAAAGTTTCATTGGAAAATCCCCATTAAATAGGGAAAGTTTCACTGGAAAAACCCCATTTAATAGGGAAGGTTCCACTGGAAAATCCCCATTAAATAGGGAAAGTTTCACTGGAAAATCCCCATTTAAATAGAGAAGGTTTCACTGGAAAAACCCCATTAAATAGGGAAAGTTCCACTGGAAAACCCCCATTAAATAGGGAAATTTTCACTGGAAAAACCCCATTAAATAGGGAAAGTTTCACTGGAAAATCCCCATTAAATAGGGAAAGTTTCACTGGAAAAACCCCATTAAATAGGGAAAGTTTCATTGGAAAAACCGCATTCAATAGGGAAAGTTTCACTGGAAAAACGCCATTAAATAGGGAAAGTTTCATTGGAAAATCCCCATTAAATAGGGAAAGTTTCACTAGAAAAATCCCATTTAATAGGGAAGGTTCCACTCGAAAATCCCCATTAAATAGGGAAAGTTTCACTGGAAAATCCTCATTTGAATAGAGAAGGTTTCACTGGAAAACCCCCATTAAATAGGGAAAGTTTCCCTGGAAAAACCACATTAAATAGGGAAAGTTTCACTGGAAAATCCCCATTAAATAGGGAAAGTTCACAGGAAAAATCCCATTAAATAGGGAAAGTTCACTGGAAAATCCCCATTAAATAGGGAAAGTTCCACTGGAAAATCCCCATTAAATAGGGAAAGTTTCACTGGAAAAACCCCATTTAAATAGAGAAGGTTTCACTGGAAATTCCCCATTAAATTGGGAAAGTTCCACTGGAAAATCCCCATTAAATAGGGAAAGTTCCACTGGAAAATCCCCATTAAATAGGGAAAGTTTCACTGGAAAAACCCCATTTAAATAGAGAAGGTTTCACTGGAAAATCCCCATTAAATTGGGAAAGTTCCACTGTAAAAACACCATTTAATAGGGAAAGTTCCACTGGAAAACCCCCATTAAATAGGGAAAGTTCCACTGGAAAATCCCCATTAAATAGGGAAAGTTTCACTGGAAAAACCCCATTTAAATAGAGAAGGTTTCACTGGAAAATCCCCATTAAATTGGGAAAGTTCCACTGGAAAATCCCCATTAAATAGGGAAAGTTCCACTGGAAAACCCCCATTAAATAGGGAAGGTTTCACTGGAAAATCCCCATTAAATAGGGAATGTTTCACTGGAAAAACCCCATTAAATAGGGAACGTTTCACTGGAAAATCCCCATTAAATAGGGAATGTTTCACTGGAAAACCCCATTAAGTAGGGAAAGTTTCACTGGAAAATCCCCATTAAATAGGGAAAGTTTCACTGGAAAAATCCCCATTAAATAGGGAAAGTTTCACTGGAAAATCCCCATAAAATAGGGAATGTTTCACTGGAAAAACCCCATTTAATAGGGAAAGTTCCACTGGAAAATCCCCACTAAATAGGGAAAGTTTCACTGGAAAACCCCCATTAAATAGGGAAAGTTCCACTGGAAAACCCCATTAAATAGGGAAAGTTTCACTGGAAAACCCCCATTAAATAGGGAAAGTTCCACTGGAAAACCCCCATTAAATAGGGAAAGTTCCACAAGGAAAACCCCATTAAATAGGGAAAATTCTACTGGAAAAAAAACATTAAATAGGGAAAGTTCCACTGGAAAATCCCCATTAAATCGGGAAATGTCCACTGGAAAATCCCCATTAAATAGGGAAAGTTCCACTGGAAAATCCCCATTAAATAGTGAAGGTTTCACTGGAAAAACCCATTAAATAGGGAAAGTTTCATTGGAAAATCCCCATTAAATAGGGAAAGTTTCACTGGAAAAACCCCATTTAATAGGGAAGGTTCCACTGGAAAATCCCCAATAAATAGGGAGAGTTTCACTGGAAAACCCCCATTAAATAGGGAAGGTTTCACTGGAAAAACCCCATTTAATAGGGAAGGTTCCACTGGACAATCCCCATTAAATAGGGAAAGTTTCACTGGAAAATCCCCATTTAAATAGAGAAGGTTTCACTGGAAAACCCCCATTAAATAGGGAAAGTTTCACTGCAAAAACCCCATTAAATAGGGAAAGTTTCACTGGAAAACCCCATTAAATAGGGACAGTTTCATTGGAAAATCCCCATTAAATAGGGAAAGTTTCACTGGAAAAACCCCATTTAATAGGGAAGGTTCCACTCGAAAATCCCCATTAAATAGGGAAAGTTTCACTGGAAAATCCCCATTTGAATAGAGAAGGTTACACTGGAAAACCCCCATTAAATAGGGAAAGTTTCCCTGGAAAAACCCCATTAAATAGGGAAAGTTTCACTGGAAAATCCCCATTACATAGGGAAAGTTTAACTGGAAAATCCCCATTAAATAGGGAACGTTCACAGGAAAAACCCCATTAAGTAGGAAAGTTCACTGTAAAAACACCATTTAATAGGGAAAGTTCCACTGGAAAATCCCCATTAAATAGGGAAAGTTCCACTGGAAAATCCCCATTAAATAGGGAAAGTTCCACTGGAAAAATCCCAATTAATAGGGAAAGTTCCACTGGAAAATCCCCATTAAATCGGGAAAGTTTCACTGGAAAATCCTCATTTGAATAGAGAAGGTTTCACTGGAAAACCCCCATTAAAGAGAGAAAGTTTCACTGGAAAACCCCCATTAAATAGGGAAAGTTTCACTGGAAAAACCACATTAAATAGGGAAAGTTTCACTGGAAAAACCACATTAAATAGGGAAAGTTTCACTGGAAAAACCCCATTTAAATAGAGAAGGTTTCACTGGAAAATCCCCATTAAATTGGGAAAGTTCCACTGGAAAATACCCATTAAATAGGGAAAGTTCCACTGGAAAACCCCCATTAAATGGGGCAAGTTCCACTGGAAAATCCCCATTCAATAGGGAAAGTTCCACTGGAAAACCCCCATTAAATGGGGCAAGTTCCACTGGAAAATCCCCATTCAGTAGGGAAAGTTTCACTGGAAAAACCACATTAAATAGGGAAAGTTTCACTGGAAAAACCACATTAAATAGGGAAAGTTTCACTGGAAAACCCCCATTAAATAGGGAAGGTTTCACTGGAAAATCCCCATTAAATAGGGAATGTTTCACTGGAAAAACCCCATTTAATAGGAAAAGTTCCACTGGAAAATCCCCACTAAATAGGGAAAGTTTCACTGGAAACCCCCCATTAAATAGGGAAAGTTCCACTGGAAAACCCCATTAAATAGGGAAAGTTCCACAAGTCAAACCCCATTAAATAGGGAAAATTCTACTGGAAAAAAACCATTAAATAGGGAAAGTTCCACTGGAAAATCCCCATTAAATCGGGAAATGTCCACTGGAAAACCCCCATTAAATAGGGAAAGTTCCACTGGAAAATCCCCATTAAATAGGGAAGGTTTCACTGGAAAAACCCATTAAATAGGGAAAGTTTCATTGGAAAATCCCCATTAAATAGGGAAAGTTTCACTGTAAAAACCCCATTTAATAGGGAAGGTTCCACTGGAAAATCCCCAATAAATAGGGATAGTTTCACTGGAAAATCCACATTTAAATAGAGAAGGTTTCAATGGAAAACCCCCATTAAATAGGGAAAGTTTCACTGGAAAACCCCCATTAAATAGGGAAGGTTTCACTGGAAAAACCCATTAAATAGGGAAAGTTTCATTGGAAAATCCCCATTAAATAGGGAAAGTTTCACTGGAAAAACCCCATTAAATAGGGAAAGTTTCATTGGAAAACCCCCATTTAATAGGGAAAGTTTCACTGGAAAAACCCCATTAAATAGGGAAAGTTCCACTGGAAAACCCCCATTAAATAGGGAAAGTTTCACTGGAAAAACCCCATTAAATAGGGAAAGTTTCACTGGAAAATCCCCATTAAATAGGGAAGGTTTCACTGGAAAAACCCATTAAATAGGGAAAGTTTCATTGGAAAATCCCCATTAAATAGGGAAAGTTTCACTGGAAAAACCCCATTTAATAGGGAAGGTTCCACTGGAAAATCCCCAATAAATAGGGAGAGTTTCACTGGAAAACCCCCATTAAATAGGGAAGGTTTCACTGGAAAAACCCCATTTAATAGGGAAGGTTCCACTGGACAATCCCCATTAAATAGGGAAAGTTTCACTGGAAAATCCCCATTTAAATAGAGAAGGTTTCACTGGAAAAACCCCATTTAATAGGAAAAGTTCCACTGGAAAATCCCCACTAAATAGGGAAAGTTTCACTGGAAACCCCCCATTAAATAGGGAAAGTTCCACTGGAAAACCCCATTAAATAGGGAAAGTTCCACAAGGAAAACCCCATTAAATAGGGAAAATTCTACTGGAAAAAAACCATTAAATAGGGAAAGTTCCACTGGAAAATCCCCATTAAATCGGGAAATGTCCACTGGAAAACCCCCATTAAATAGGGAAAGTTCCACTGGAAAATCCCCATTAAATAGGGAAGGTTTCACTGGAAAAACCCATTAAATAGGGAAAGTTTCATTGGAAAATCCCCATTAAATAGGGAAAGTTTCACTGGAAAAACCCCATTTAATAGGGAAGGTTCCACTGGAAAATCCCCAATAAATAGGGAGAGTTTCACTGGAAAATCCCCATTTAAATAGAGAAGGTTTCACTGGAAAACCCCCATTAAATAGGGAAAGTTTCACTGGAAACACCCCATTAAATAGGGAAAGTTTCACTGGAAAACCCCCATTAAATAGGGAAAGTTTCACTGGAAAACCCCCATTAAATAGGGAAATTTTCACTGGAAAAACCCATTAAATAGGGAAAGTTTCATTGGAAAATCCCCATTAAATAGGGAAAGTTTCACTGGAAAAACCCCATTTAATAGGGAAGGTTCCACTGGAAAATCCCCATTAAATAGGGAAAGTTTCACTGGAAAATCCCCATTTAAATAGAGAAGGTTTCACTGGAAAAACCCCATTAAATAGGGAAAGTTCCACTGGAAAACCCCCATTAAATAGGGAAATTTTCACTGGAAAAACCCCATTAAATAGGGAAAGTTTCACTGGAAAATCCCCATTAAATAGGGAAAGTTTCACTGGAAAAACCCCATTAAATAGGGAAAGTTTCATTGGAAAAACCGCATTCAATAGGGAAAGTTTCACTGGAAAAACGCCATTAAATAGGGAAAGTTTCATTGGAAAATCCCCATTAAATAGGGAAAGTTTCACTAGAAAAATCCCATTTAATAGGGAAGGTTCCACTCGAAAATCCCCATTAAATAGGGAAAGTTTCACTGGAAAATCCTCATTTGAATAGAGAAGGTTTCACTGGAAAACCCCCATTAAATAGGGAAAGTTTCCCTGGAAAAACCACATTAAATAGGGAAAGTTTCACTGGAAAATCCCCATTAAATAGGGAAAGTTCACAGGAAAAATCCCATTAAATAGGGAAAGTTCACTGGAAAATCCCCATTAAATAGGGAAAGTTCCACTGGAAAATCCCCATTAAATAGGGAAAGTTTCACTGGAAAAACCCCATTTAAATAGAGAAGGTTTCACTGGAAATTCCCCATTAAATTGGGAAAGTTCCACTGGAAAATCCCCATTAAATAGGGAAAGTTCCACTGGAAAATCCCCATTAAATAGGGAAAGTTTCACTGGAAAAACCCCATTTAAATAGAGAAGGTTTCACTGGAAAATCCCCATTAAATTGGGAAAGTTCCACTGTAAAAACACCATTTAATAGGGAAAGTTCCACTGGAAAACCCCCATTAAATAGGGAAAGTTCCACTGGAAAATCCCCATTAAATAGGGAAAGTTTCACTGGAAAAACCCCATTTAAATAGAGAAGGTTTCACTGGAAAATCCCCATTAAATTGGGAAAGTTCCACTGGAAAATCCCCATTAAATAGGGAAAGTTCCACTGGAAAACCCCCATTAAATAGGGAAGGTTTCACTGGAAAATCCCCATTAAATAGGGAATGTTTCACTGGAAAAACCCCATTAAATAGGGAACGTTTCACTGGAAAATCCCCATTAAATAGGGAATGTTTCACTGGAAAACCCCATTAAGTAGGGAAAGTTTCACTGGAAAATCCCCATTAAATAGGGAAAGTTTCACTGGAAAAATCCCCATTAAATAGGGAAAGTTTCACTGGAAAATCCCCATAAAATAGGGAATGTTTCACTGGAAAAACCCCATTTAATAGGGAAAGTTCCACTGGAAAATCCCCACTAAATAGGGAAAGTTTCACTGGAAAACCCCCATTAAATAGGGAAAGTTCCACTGGAAAACCCCATTAAATAGGGAAAGTTTCACTGGAAAACCCCCATTAAATAGGGAAAGTTCCACTGGAAAACCCCCATTAAATAGGGAAAGTTCCACAAGGAAAACCCCATTAAATAGGGAAAATTCTACTGGAAAAAAACATTAAATAGGGAAAGTTCCACTGGAAAATCCCCATTAAATCGGGAAATGTCCACTGGAAAACCCCCATTAAATAGGGAAAGTTCCACTGGAAAATCCCCATTAAATAGGGAAGGTTTCACTGGAAAAACCCATTAAATAGGGAAAGTTTCATTGGAAAATCCCCATTAAATAGGGAAAGTTTCACTGGAAAAACCCCATTTAAATAGAGAAGGTTTCACTGGAAAATCCCCATTAAATTGGGAAAGTTCCACTGTAAAAACACCATTTAATAGGGAAAGTTCCACTGGAAAACCCCCATTAAATAGGGAAAGTTCCACTGGAAAATCCCCATTAAATAGGGAAAGTTTCACTGGAAAAACCCCATTTAAATAGAGAAGGTTTCACTGGAAAATCCCCATTAAATTGGGAAAGTTCCACTGGAAAATCCCCATTAAATAGGGAAAGTTCCACTGGAAAACCCCCATTAAATAGGGAAGGTTTCACTGGAAAATCCCCATTAAATAGGGAATGTTTCACTGGAAAAACCCCATTAAATAGGGAACGTTTCACTGGAAAATCCCCATTAAATAGGGAATGTTTCACTGGAAAACCCCATTAAGTAGGGAAAGTTTCACTGGAAAATCCCCATTAAATAGGGAAAGTTTCACTGGAAAAATCCCCATTAAATAGGGAAAGTTTCACTGGAAAATCCCCATAAAATAGGGAATGTTTCACTGGAAAAACCCCATTTAATAGGGAAAGTTCCACTGGAAAATCCCCACTAAATAGGGAAAGTTTCACTGGAAAACCCCCATTAAATAGGGAAAGTTCCACTGGAAAACCCCATTAAATAGGGAAAGTTTCACTGGAAAACCCCCATTAAATAGGGAAAGTTCCACTGGAAAACCCCCATTAAATAGGGAAAGTTCCACAAGGAAAACCCCATTAAATAGGGAAAATTCTACTGGAAAAAAAACATTAAATAGGGAAAGTTCCACTGGAAAATCCCCATTAAATCGGGAAATGTCCACTGGAAAACCCCCATTAAATAGGGAAAGTTCCACTGGAAAATCCCCATTAAATAGGGAAGGTTTCACTGGAAAAACCCATTAAATAGGGAAAGTTTCATTGGAAAATCCCCATTAAATAGGGAAAGTTTCACTGGAAAAACCCCATTTAATAGGGAAGGTTCCACTGGAAAATCCCCAATAAATAGGGAGAGTTTCACTGGAAAACCCCCATTAAATAGGGAAGGTTTCACTGGAAAAACCTCATTTAATAGGGAAGGTTCCACTGGACAATCCCCATTAAATAGGGAAAGTTTCACTGGAAAATCCCCATTTAAATAGAGAAGGTTTCACTGGAAAACCCCCATTAAATAGGGAAAGTTTCACTGCAAAAACCCCATTAAATAGGGAAAGTTTCACTGGAAAACCCCATTAAATAGGGACAGTTTCATTGGAAAATCCCCATTAAATAGGGAAAGTTTCACTGGAAAAACCCCATTTAATAGGGAAGGTTCCACTCGAAAATCCCCATTAAATAGGGAAAGTTTCACTGGAAAATCCCCATTTGAATAGAGAAGGTTACACTGGAAAACCCCCATTAAATAGGGAAAGTTTCCCTGGAAAAACCCCATTAAATAGGGAAAGTTTCACTGGAAAATCCCCATTACATAGGGAAAGTTTAACTGGAAAATCCCCATTAAATAGGGAACGTTCACAGGAAAAACCCCATTAAGTAGGAAAGTTCACTGTAAAAACACCATTTAATAGGGAAAGTTCCACTGGAAAATCCCCATTAAATAGGGAAAGTTCCACTGGAAAATCCCCATTAAATAGGGAAAGTTCCACTGGAAAAATCCCAATTAATAGGGAAAGTTCCACTGGAAAATCCCCATTAAATCGGGAAAGTTTCACTGGAAAATCCTCATTTGAATAGAGAAGGTTTCACTGGAAAACCCCCATTAAAGAGAGAAAGTTTCACTGGAAAACCCCCATTAAATAGGGAAAGTTTCACTGGAAAAACCACATTAAATAGGGAAAGTTTCACTGGAAAAACCACATTAAATAGGGAAAGTTTCACTGGAAAAACCCCATTTAAATAGAGAAGGTTTCACTGGAAAATCCCCATTAAATTGGGAAAGTTCCACTGGAAAATACCCATTAAATAGGGAAAGTTCCACTGGAAAACCCCCATTAAATGGGGCAAGTTCCACTGGAAAATCCCCATTCAATAGGGAAAGTTCCACTGGAAAACCCCCATTAAATGGGGCAAGTTCCACTGGAAAATCCCCATTCAATAGGGAAAGTTTCACTGGAAAAACCACATTAAATAGGGAAAGTTTCACTGGAAAAACCACATTAAATAGGGAAAGTTTCACTGGAAAACCCCCATTAAATAGGGAAGGTTTCACTGGAAAATCCCCATTAAATAGGGAATGTTTCACTGGAAAAACCCCATTTAATAGGAAAAGTTCCACTGGAAAATCCCCACTAAATAGGGAAAGTTTCACTGGAAACCCCCCATTAAATAGGGAAAGTTCCACTGGAAAACCCCATTAAATAGGGAAAGTTCCACAAGTCAAACCCCATTAAATAGGGAAAATTCTACTGGAAAAAAACCATTAAATAGGGAAAGTTCCACTGGAAAATCCCCATTAAATCGGGAAATGTCCACTGGAAAACCCCCATTAAATAGGGAAAGTTCCACTGGAAAATCCCCATTAAATAGGGAAGGTTTCACTGGAAAAACCCATTAAATAGGGAAAGTTTCATTGGAAAATCCCCATTAAATAGGGAAAGTTTCACTGTAAAAACCCCATTTAATAGGGAAGGTTCCACTGGAAAATCCCCAATAAATAGGGATAGTTTCACTGGAAAATCCACATTTAAATAGAGAAGGTTTCAATGGAAAACCCCCATTAAATAGGGAAAGTTTCACTGGAAAACCCCCATTAAATAGGGAAGGTTTCACTGGAAAAACCCATTAAATAGGGAAAGTTTCATTGGAAAATCCCCATTAAATAGGGAAAGTTTCACTGGAAAAACCCCATTAAATAGGGAAAGTTTCATTGGAAAACCCCCATTTAATAGGGAAAGTTTCACTGGAAAAACCCCATTAAATAGGGAAAGTTCCACTGGAAAACCCCCATTAAATAGGGAAAGTTTCACTGGAAAAACCCCATTAAATAGGGAAAGTTTCACTGGAAAACCCCATTAAATAGGGAAAGTTCCACAGGAAAATCCCCATTAAATAGGGAAGGTTTCACTGGAAAACCCCCATTAAATAGGGAAGGTTTCACTGGAAAAACCCATTAAATAGGGAAAGTTTCACTGGAAAACCCCCATTAAATAGGGAAGGTTCCACTGGACAATCCCCATTAAATAGGGAAAGTTTCACTGGAAAATCCCCATTTAAATAGAGAAGGTTTCACTGGAAAACCCCCATTAAATAGGGTAAGTTCTACTGGAAAATCCCCATTTAATAGGGAAAGTTCCACTGGAAAATCCCCATTAAATAGGGAAAGTTCCACTGGAAAATCCCCATTAAATAGGGAATGTTTCAATGGAAAACCCCCATTAAATAGGGAAAGTTTCACTGGAAAACCCCCACTAAATAGGGAAAGTTTCACTGGAAAATCCCCAATAAATAGGGAAAGTTTCACTGTAAAACCCCCACTAAATAGGGAAAGTTTCACTGGAAAATCCCCATTAAATAGGGAATGTTTCAATGGAAAACCCCCATTAAATAGGGAAAGTTTCACTGGAAAACCCCCACTAAATAGGGAAAGTTCCACTGGAAAATCCCCATTAAATAGGGAAAGTTTCATTGGAAAATCCCCATTAAATAGGGAAAGTTTCACTGGAAAAACCCCATTTAATAGGGAAAGTTTCACTGGACAATCCCCATTAAATAGGGAAAGTTTCACTGGAAAACCCCCATTAAATAGGGAAGGTTTCACTGGAAAAACCCATTAAATAGGGAAAGTTTCACTGGAAAACCCCCATTAAATAGGGAAGGTTCCACTGGACAATCCCCATTAAATAGGGAAAGTTTCACTGGAAAACCCCCATTAAATAGGGAAAGTTTCCCTGGAAAAACCCCATTAAATAGGGAAAGTTTCACTGGAAAATCCCCATTACATAGGGAAAGTTTAACTGGAAAATCCCCATTAAATAGGGAACGTTCACAGGAAAAACCCCATTAAGTAGGAAAGTTCACTGTAAAAACACCATTTAATAGGGAAAGTTCCACTGGAAAATCCCCATTAAATAGGGAAAGTTCCACTGGAAAATCCCCATTAAATAGGGAAAGTTTCACTGGAAAATCCCCATTAAATAGGGAATGTTTCACTGGAAAATGCCCATTAAATAGGGAAGGTTTCACTGGAAAATCCCCATTAAATAGGGAATGTTTCACTGGAAAAACCCCATTAAATAGGGAAAGTTCCACTAGAAAATCCCCATTAAATAGGGAAAGTTTCACTGGAAAATCCCCATTAAATAGGGAAAGTTCCACTGGAAAATCCCCATTAAATAGGGAAAGTTCCACTGGAAAAATCCCAATTAATAGGGAAAGTTCCACTGGAAAATCCCAATTAAATCGGGAAAGTTTCACTGGAAAATCCTCATTTGAATAGAGAAGGTTTCACTGGAAAACCCCCATTAAAGAGAGAAAGTTTCACTGGAAAACCCCCATTAAATAGGGAAAGTTTCACTGGAAAAACCACATTAAATAGGGAAGGTTTCAATGGAAAACCCCCATTAAATAGGGAAAGTTCCACTGGAAAATCCCCATTAAATAGGGAAAGTTCCACTGGAAAAATCCCAATTAATAGGGAAGGTTCCACTGGAAAATCCCCAATAAATAGGGATAGTTTCACTGGAAAATCCACATTTAAATAGAGAAGGTTTCAATGGAAAACCCCCATTAAATAGGGAAAGTTTCACTGGAAAACCCCCATTAAATAGGGAAGGTTTCACTGGAAAAACCCATTAAATAGGGAAAGTTTCATTGCAAAATCCCCATTAAATAGGGAAAGTTTCACTGGAAAAACCCCATTTAATAGGGAAAGTTTCACTGGACAATCCCCATTAAATAGGGAAAGTTTCACTGGAAAACCCCCATTAAATAGGGAAAGTTTCACTGGAAAATCCTCATTAAATAGGGAATGTTCCACTGGAAAACCCCCATTAAATAGGGAAGGTTTCACTGGAAAAACCCCATTTAAATAGAGAAGGTTTCACTGGAAAATCCCCATTAAATTGGGAAAGTTCCACTGGAAAACCCCCATTAAATAGGGAAAGTTTCACTGGAAAAACCCCATTTAAATAGAGAAGGTTTCACTGGAAAATCCCCATTAAATTGGGAAAGTTCCACTGGAAAATCCCCATTAAATGGGGCAAGTTCCACTGGAAAATCCCCATTCAATAGGGAAAGTTCCACTGGAAAACCCCCATTAAATAGGGAAGGTTTCACTGGAAAATCCCCATTAAATAGGGAATGTTTCACTGGAAAAACCCCATTTAATAGGGAAAGTTCCACTGGAAAATCCCCACTAAATAGGGAAAGTTTCACTGGAAAATCCCCACTAAATAGGGAAAGTTCCACTGGAAAACCCCATTAAATAGGGAAAGTTCCACAAGGAAAACCCCATTAAATAGGGAAAATTCTACTGGAAAAAAACCATTAAATAGGGAAAGTTCCACTGGAAAATCCCCATTAAATCGGGAATGTTCCACTGGAAAACCCCCATTAAATAGGGAAAGTTCCACTGGAAAATCCCCATTAAATAGGGAAGGTTTCACTGGAAAAACCCATTAAATAGGGAAAGTTTCATTGGAAAATCCCCATTAAATAGGGAAAGTTTCACTGGAAAATCCCCATTAAATAGGGAAAGTTCCACTGGAAAATCCCCATTAAATAGGGAAAGTTTCATTGGAAAATCCCCATTAAATAGGGAAAGTTTCACTGTAAAAACCCCATTTAATAGGGAAGGTTCCACTGGAAAATCCCCAATAAATAGGGATAGTTTCACTGGAAAATCCACATTTAAATAGAGAAGGTTTCAATGGAAAACCCCCATTAAATAGGGAATGTTTCACTGGAAAACCCCCATTAAATAGGGAAGGTTTCACTGGAAAAACCCATTAAATAGGGAAAGTTTCATTGGAAAATCCCCATTAAATAGGGAAAGTTTAACTGGAAAACCCCCATTAAATAGGGCAAGTTTCACTGGAAAAACCCCATTAAATAGGGAAAGTTTCACTGGAAAAACCCCATTAAATAGGGAAAGTTCCACTGGAAAATCCCCATTCAATAGGGAAAGTTTCACTGGAAAAACCCCATTGAATAGGGACAGTTTCATTGGAAAATCCCCATTAAATAGGGAAAGTTTCACTGGAAAAACCCCATTTAATAGGGAAAGTTCCACTCGAAAATCCCCATTAAATAGGGAAAGTTTCACTGGAAAATCCCCATTTGAATAGAGAAGGTTACACTGGAAAACCCCCATTAAATAGGGAAAGTTTCCCTGGAAAAACCCCATTAAATAGGGAAAGTTTCACTGGAAAATCCCCATTACATCGGGAAAGTTCACAGGAAAAACCCCATTAAATAGGAAAGTTCACTGTAAAAACACCATTTAATAGGGAAAGTTCCACTGGAAAATCCCCATTAAATAGGGAAAGTTCCACTGGAAAATCCCCATTAAATACGGAAAGTTCCACTGGAAAATCCCCATTAAATAGGGAAAGTTCCACTGGAAAACCCCCATTAAATAGGGAAGGTTTCACTGGAAAATCCCCATTAAATAGGGAATGTTTCACTGGAAAAACCCCACTAAATAGGGAACGTTTCACTGGCAAATCCCCATTAAATAGGGAATGTTTCACTGGAAAATCCCCATTAAATAGGGAAAGTTTCACTGGAAAGTCCCCATTAAATAGGGCAAGTTCCACTGGAAAATCCCCGTTAAATCGGGAATGTTTCACTGGAAAAACCCCATTAAATAGGGAACGTTTCACTGGAAAATCCCCATTAAATAGGGAATGTTTCACTGGAAAATCCCCATTAAATATGGAAGGTTTCACTGGAAAATCCCCATTAAATAGGGAAAGTTCCACAGGAAAACCCCACTAAATAGGGAAGGTTTCACTGGAAAATCCCCATTTAATCGGGAAGGTTTCACTGGAAAAACCCCATTAAATAGGGAAAGTTTCCCTGGAAAATCCCCATTACATAGGGAAAGTTTCACTGGAAAACCCCCATTAAATAGGGAAAGTTTCACTGGAAAAACCCCATTAAATAGGGAAAGTTTCCCTGGAAAATCCCCATTACATAGGGAAAGTTTCACAGGAAAAACCCCATTAAATAGGAAAGTTCACTGTAAAAACACCATTTAATAGGGAAAGTTCCACTGGAAAATCCCCATTAAATAGGGAAAGTTCCACTGGAAAATCCCCATTAAATAGGGAAAGTTCCACTGGAAAAACCCGATTAAATAGGGAAAGTTCCACTGGAAAATCCCCATTAAATAGGGAAAGTTCCACTGGAAAATCCCCATTAAATAGGGAAAGTTTCACTGGAAAAACCCATTAAATAGGGAAAGTTTCATTGGAAAATCCCCATTAAATAGGGAAAGTTTCACTGGAAAAACCCCATTTAATAGGGAAGGTTCCACTGAAAAATCCCCAATAAATAGGGAGAGTTTCACTGGAAAATCCCCATTTAAATAGAGAAGGTTTCACTGGAAAACCCCCATTAAATAGGGAAAGTTTCACTGGAAAAACCCCATTAAATAGGGAAGGTTTCACTGGAAAAACCCATTAAATAGGGAAAGTTTCATTGGAAAATCCCCATTAAATAGGGAAAGTTTCACTGGAAAAACCCCATTTAATAGGGAAGGTTCCACTGGAAAATCCCCATTAAATAGGGAAAGTTTCACTGGAAAATCCCCATTTAAATAGAGAAGGTTTCACTGGAAAAACCCCATTAAATAGGGAAAGTTCCACTGGAAAACCCCCATTAAATAGGGAAATTTTCACTGGAAAAACCCCATTAAATAGGGAAAGTTTCATTGGAAAAACCGCATTCAATAGGGAAAGTTTCACTGGAAAAACGCCATTAAATAGGGAAAGTTTCATTGGAAAATCCCCATTAAATAGGGAAAGTTTCACTGGAAAAATCCCATTTAATAGGGAAGGTTCCACTCGAAAATCCCCATTAAATAGGGAAAGTTTCACTGGAAAATCCCCATTAAATAGGGAAAGTTTCACTGGAAAATCCCCATTAAATAGGGAAAGTTCACAGGAAAAATCCCATTAAATAGGGAAAGTTCACTGGAAAATCCCCATTAAATAGGGAAAGTTCCACTGGAAAATCCCCATTAAATAGGGAAAGTTTCACTGGAAAAACCCCATTTAAATAGAGAAGGTTTCACTGGAAATTCCCCATTAAATTGGGAAAGTTCCACTGGAAAATCCCCATTAAATAGGGAAAGTTCCACTGGAAAATCCCCATTTAAATAGAGAAGGTTTCACTGGAAAACCCCCATTAAATAGGGAAAGTTTCCCTGGAAAAACCACATTAAATAGGGAAAGTTTCACTGGAAAATCCCCATTAAATAGGGAAAGTTCACAGGAAAAATCCCATTAAATAGGGAAAGTTCACTGGAAAATCCCCATTAAATAGGGAAAGTTCCACTGGAAAATCCCCATTAAATAGGGAAAGTTTCACTGGAAAAACCCCATTTAAATAGAGAAGGTTTCACTGGAAATTCCCCATTAAATTGGGAAAGTTCCACTGGAAAATCCCCATTAAATAGGGAAAGTTCCACTGGAAAATCCCCATTAAATAGGGAAAGTTTCACTGGAAAAACCCCATTTAAATAGAGAAGGTTTCACTGGAAAATCCCCATTAAATTGGGAAAGTTCCACTGTAAAAACGCCATTTAATAGGGAAAGTTCCACTGGAAAACCCCCATTAAATAGGGAAAGTTCCACTGGAAAATCCCCATTAAATAGGGAAAGTTTCACTGGAAAAACCCCATTTAAATAGAGAAGGTTTCAATGGAAAATCCCCATTAAATTGGGAAAGTTCCACTGGAAAATCCCCATTAAATAGGGAAAGTTCCACTGGAAAACCCCCATTAAATGGGGCAAGTTCCACTGGAAAATCCCCATTCAATAGGGAAAGTTCCACTGGAAAACCCCCATTAAATAGGGAAGGTTTCACTGGAAAATCCCCATTAAATAGGGAATGTTTCACTGGAAAAACCCCATTAAATAGGGAACGTTTCACTGGAAAATCCCCATTAAATAGGGAATGTTTCACTGGAAAACCCCATTAAGTAGGGAAAGTTTCACTGGAAAATCCCCATTAAATAGGGAAGGTTCCACTGGAAAAACCCCATTAAATAGGGAAAGTTTCACTGGAAAATCCCCATAAAATAGGGAATGTTTCACTGGAAAAACCCCATTTAATAGGGAAAGTTCCACTGGAAAATCCCCACTAAATAGGGAAAGTTTCACTGGAAAACCCCCATTAAATAGGGAAAGTTCCACTGGAAAACCCCATTAAATAGGGAAAGTTCCACAAGGAAAACCCCATTAAATAGGGAAAATTCTACTGGAAAAAAAACATTAAATAGGGAAAGTTCCACTGGAAAATCCCCATTAAATCGGGAAATGTCCACTGGAAAACCCCCATTAAATAGGGAAAGTTCCACTGGAAAATCCCCATTAAATAGGGAAAGTTTCACTGGAAAATCCCCATTAAATAGGGAAAGTTTCACTGGAAAAACCCCATTTAATAGGGAAGGTTCCACTGGAAAATCCCCAATAAATAGGGATAGTTTCACTGGAAAATCCACATTTAAATAGAGAAGGTTTCAATGGAAAACCCCCATTAAATAGGGAAAGTTTCACTGGAAAACCCCCATTAAATAGGGAAAGTTCCACTGGAAAATCCCCATTAAATAGGGAAAGTTTCAATGGAAAACCCCCATTAAATAGGGAAAGTTTCACTGGAAAACCCCCATTAAATAGGGAAGGTTTCACTGGAAAAACCCATTAAATAGGGAAAGTTTCATTGGAAAATCCCCATTAAATAGGGAAAGTTTCACTGGAAAAACCCCATTTAATAGGGAAGGTTCCACTGGACAATCCCCATTAAATAGGGAAAGTTTCACTGGAAAATCCCCATTTAAATAGAGAAGGTTTCACTGGAAAACCCCCATTAAATAGGGTAAGTTCTACTGGAAAATCCCCATTTAATAGGGAAAGTTCCACTGGAAAATCCCCATTAAATAGGGAAAGTTTCACTGGAAAATCCCCATTTAAATAGAGAAGGTTTCACTGGAAAACCCCCATTAAATAGGGAAAGTTTCACTGGAAAAACCCCATTAAAAAGGGAAGTTTCATTGGAAAATCCCCATTAAATAGGGAAAGTTTCACTGGAAAAACCCCATTAAATAGGGAAGGTTTCACTGCAAAAACCCCATTAAATAGGGAAAGTTTCATTGGAAAATCCCCATTAAATAGGGAAAGTTTCACTGGAAAAACCCCATTTAATAGGGAAGGTTCCACTCGAAAATCCCCATTAAATAGGGAAAGTTTCACTGGAAAATCCCCATTTGAATAGAGAAGGTTACACTGGAAAACCCCCATTAAATAGGGAAAGTTTCACTGGAAAATCCCCATTACATAGGGAAAGTTTAACTGGAAAATCCCCATTAAATAGGGAACGTTCACAGGAAAAACCCCATTAAGTAGGAAAGTTCACTGTAAAAACACCATTTAATAGGGAAAGTTCCACTGGAAAATCCCCATTAAATAGGGAAAGTTCCACTGGAAAATCCCCATTAAATAGGGAAAGTTCCACTGGAAAAATCCCAATTAATAGGGAAAGTTCCACTGGAAAATCCCCATTAAATCGGGAAAGTTTCACTGGAAAATCCTCATTTGAATAGAGAAGGTTTCACTGGAAAACCCCCATTAAAGAGAGAAAGTTTCACTGGAAAACCCCCATTAAATAGGGAAAGTTTCACTGGAAAAACCACATTAAATAGGGAAAGTTTCACTGGAAAATCCCCATTAAATAGGGAAAGTTTCACTGGAAAAACCCCATTTAAATAGAGGAGGTTTCACTGGAAAATCCCCATTAAATTGGGAAAGTTCCACTGGAAAATACCCATTAAATAGGGAAAGTTCCACTGGAAAACCCCCATTAAATGGGGCAAGTTCCACTGGAAAATCCCCATTCAATAGGGAATGTTTCACTGGAAAACCCCCATTAAATAGGGAAGGTTCCACTGGAAAACCCCCATTAAATAGGGAAAGTTCCACTGGAAAACCCCCATTAAATAGGGAAAGTTTCACTGGAAACCCCCCATTAAATAGGGAAAGTTCCACTGGAAAACCCCATTAAATAGGGAAAGTTCCACAAGGAAAACCCCATTAAATAGGGAAAGTTTCATTGGAAAAACCCCATTTAATAGGGAAAGTTCCACAAGGAAAACCCCATTAAATAGGGAAAATTCTACTGGAAAAAAACCATTAAATAGGGAAAGTTCCACTGGAAAATCCCCATTAAATCGGGAAATGTCCACTGGAAAACCCCCATTAAATAGGGAAAGTTCCACTGGAAAATCCCCATTAAATAGGGAAAGTTTCACTGTAAAAACCCCATTTAATAGGGAAGGTTCCACTGGAAAATCCCCAATAAATAGGGATAGTTTCACTGGAAAATCCACATTTAAATAGAGAAGGTTTCAATGGAAAACCCCCATTAAATAGGGAAAGTTTCACTGGAAAACCCCCATTAAATAGGGAAGGTTTCACTGGAAAAACCCATTAAATAGGGAAAGTTTCATTGGAAAATCCCCATTAAATAGGGAAAGTTTCACTGGAAAAACCCCATTTAATAGGGAAGGTTCCACTGGACAATCCCCATTAAATAGGGAAAGTTTCACTGGAAAATCCCCATTTAAATAGAGAAGGTTTCACTGGAAAACCCCCATTAAATAGGGTAAGTTCTACTGGAAAATCCCCATTTAATAGGGAAAGTTCCACTGGAAAATCCCCATTAAATAGGGAAAGTTTCACTGGAAAATCCCCATTTAAATAGAGAAGGTTTCACTGGAAAACCCCCATTAAATAGGGAAAGTTTCACTGCAAAAACCCCATTAAATAGGGAAAGTTTCATTGGAAAAACCCCATTAAATAGGGAAAGTTTCACTCGAAAATCCCCATTAAATAGGGAAAGTTTCACTCGAAAATCCCCATTAAATAGGGAAAGTTTCACTGGAAAATCCCCATTTAATAGGGACAGTTTCATTGGAAAATCCCCATTAAATAGGGAAAGTTTCACTCGAAAATCCCCATTTAATAGGGAAAGTTCCACTGGAAAACCCCCATTAAATAGGGAAAGTTTCACTGGAAAATCCCCATTTGAATAGAGAAGGTTACACTGGAAAACCCCCATTAAATAGGGAAAGTTTCACTGGAAAATCCCCATTAAATAGGGAAAGTTCCACTGGAAAATCCCCATTTAAATAGAGAAGGTTTCACTGGAAAACCCCCATTAAATAGGGAAAGTTTCCCTGGAAAAACCACATTAAATAGGGAAAGTTTCACTGGAAAATCCCCATTAAATAGGGAAAGTTCACAGGAAAAATCCCATTAAATAGGGAAAGTTCACTGGAAAATCCCCATTAAATAGGGAAAGTTCCACTGGAAAATCCCCATTAAATAGGGAAAGTTTCACTGGAAAAACCCCATTTAAATAGAGAAGGTTTCACTGGAAATTCCCCATTATATTGGGAAAGTTCCACTGGAAAATCCCCATTAAATAGGGAAAGTTCCACTGGAAAATCCCCATTTATTAGGGAAAGTTTCACTGGAAAAACCCCATTTAAATAGAGAAGGTTTCACTGGAAAATCCCCATTAAATTGGGAAAGTTCCACTGTAAAAACACCATTTAATAGGGAAAGTTCCACTGGAAAACCCCCATTAAATAGGGAAAGTTCCACTGGAAAATCCCCATTAAATAGGGAAAGTTTCACTGGAAAAACCCCATTTAAATAGAGAAGGTTTCACTGGAAAATCCCCATTAAATTGGGAAAGTTCCACTGGAAAATCCCCATTAAACAGGGAAAGTTCCACCTGAAAACCCCCATTAAATGGGGCAAGTTCCACTGGAAAATCCCCATTCAATAGGGAAAGTTCCACTGGAAAACCCCCATTAAATAGGGAAGTTTTCACTGGAAAATCCCCATTAAATAGGGAATGTTTCACTGGAAAAACCCCATTAAATAGGGAACGTTTCACTGGAAAATCCCCATTAAATAGGGAATGTTTCACTGGAAAACCCCATTAAGTAGGGAAAGTTTCACTGGAAAATCCCCATTAAATAGGGAAGGTTCCACTGGAAAAACCCCATTAAATAGGGAAAGTTTCACTGGAAAATCCCCATAAAATAGGGAATGTTTCACTGGAAAAACCCCATTTAATAGGGAAAGTTCCACTGGAAAATCCCCACTAAATAGGGAAAGTTTCACTGGAAAACCCCCATTAAATAGGGAAAGTTCCACTGGAAAACCCCATTAAATAGGGAAAGTTCCACAAGGAAAACCCCATTAAATAGGGAAAATTCTACTGGAAAAAAAACATTAAATAGGGAAAGTTCCACTGGAAAATCCCCATTAAATCGGGAAATGTCCACTGGAAAACCCCCATTAAATAGGGAAAGTTCCACTGGAAAATCCCCATTAAATAGGGAAAGTTTCACTGGAAAATCCCCATTAAATAGGGAATGTTTCACTGGAAAAACCCCATTTAATAGGGAAGGTTCCACTGGAAAATCCCCAATAAATAGGGATAGTTTCACTGGAAAATCCACATTTAAATAGAGAAGGTTTCAATGGAAAACCCCCATTAAATAGGGAAAGTTTCACTGGAAAACCCCCATTAAATAGGGAAAGTTCCACTGGAAAATCCCCATTAAATAGGGAAAGTTTCAATGGAAAACCCCCATTAAATAGGGAAAGCTTCACTGGAAAACCCCCATTAAATAGGGAAGGTTTCACTGGAAAAACCCATTAAATAGGGAAAGTTTCATTGGAAAATCCCCATTAAATAGGGAAAGTTTCACTGGAAAAACCCCATTTAATAGGGAAGGTTCCACTGGACAATCCCCATTAAATAGGGAAAGTTTCACTGGAAAATCCCCATTTAAATAGAGAAGGTTTCACTGGAAAACCCCCATTAAATAGGGTAAGTTCTACTGGAAAATCCCCATTTAATAGGGAAAGTTCCACTGGAAAATCCCCATTAAATAGGGAAAGTTTCACTGGAAAATCCCCATTTAAATAGGGAAAGTTTCACTGGAAAAACCCCATTTAATAGGGAAGGTTCCACTGGAAAATCCCCAATAAATAGGGATAGTTTCACTGGAAAAACCCCATTTAATAGGGAAGGTTCCACTCGAAAATCCCCATTAAATAGGGAAAGTTTCACTGGAAAATCCCCATTTGAATAGAGAAGGTTACACTGGAAAACCCCCATTAAATAGGGAAAGTTTCACTGGAAAATCCCCATTACATAGGGAAAGTTTAACTGGAAAATCCCCATTAAATAGGGAACGTTCACAGGAAAAACCCCATTAAGTAGGAAAGTTCACTGTAAAAACACCATTTAATAGGGAAAGTTCCACTGGAAAATCCCCATTAAATAGGGAAAGTTCCACTGGAAAATCCCCATTAAATAGGGAAAGTTCCACTGGAAAAATCCCAATTAATAGGGAAAGTTCCACTGGAAAATCCCCATTAAATCGGGAAAGTTTCACTGGAAAATCCTCATTTGAATAGAGAAGGTTTCACTGGAAAACCCCCATTAAAGAGAGAAAGTTTCACTGGAAAACCCCCATTAAATAGGGAAAGTTTCACTGGAAAAACCACATTAAATAGGGAACGTTTCACTGGAAAATCCCCATTAAATAGGGAAAGTTTCACTGGAAAAACCCCATTTAAATAGAGAAGGTTTCACTGGAAAATCCCCATTAAATTGGGAAAGTTCCACTGGAAAATACCCATTAAATAGGGAAAGTTCCACTGGAAAACCCCCATTAAATGGGGCAAGTTCCACTGGAAAATCCCCATTCAATAGGGAATGTTTCACTGGAAAACCCCCATTAAATAGGGAAGGTTCCACTGGAAAACCCCCATTAAATAGGGAAAGTTCCACTGGAAAACCCCCATTAAATAGGGAAAGTTTCACTGGAAACCCCCCATTAAATAGGGAAAGTTCCACTGGAAAACCCCATTAAATAGGGAAAGTTCCACAAGGAAAACCCCATTAAATAGGGAAAGTTTCATTGGAAAAACCCCATTTAATAGGGAAAGTTCCACAAGGAAAACCCCATTAAATAGGGAAAATTCTACTGGAAAAAAACCATTAAATAGGGAAAGTTCCACTGGAAAATCCCCATTTAATCGGGAAATGTGCACTGGAAAACCCCCATTAAATAGGGAAAGTTCCACTGGAAAATCCCCATTAAATAGGGAAAGTTTCACTGTAAAAACCCCATTTAATAGGGAAGGTTCCACTGGAAAATCCCCAATAAATAGGGATAGTTTCACTGGAAAATCCACATTTAAATAGAGAAGGTTTCAATGGAAAACCCCCATTAAATACGGAAAGTTTCACTGGAAAACCCCCATTAAATAGGGAAGGTTTCACTGGAAAAACCCATTAAATAGGGAAAGTTTCATTGGAAAATCCCCATTAAATAGGGAAAGTTTCACTGGAAAAACCCCATTTAATAGGGAAGGTTCCACTGGACAATCCCCATTAAATAGGGAAAGTTTCACTGGAAAATCCCCATTTAAATAGAGAAGGTTTCACTGGAAAACCCCCATTAAATAGGGTAAGTTCTACTGGAAAATCCCCATTTAATAGGGAAAGTTCCACTGGAAAATCCCCATTAAATAGGGAAAGTTTCACTGGAAAATCCCCATTTAAATAGAGAAGGTTTCACTGGAAAACCCCCATTAAATAGGGAAAGTTTCACTGCAAAAACCCCATTAAATAGGGAAAGTTTCATTGGAAAAACCCCATTAAATAGGGAAAGTTTCACTCGAAAATCCCCATTAAATAGGGAAAGTTTCACTCGAAAATCCCCATTAAATAGGGAAAGTTTCACTGGAAAATCCCCATTTAATAGGGACAGTTTCATTGGAAAATCCCCATTAAATAGGGAAAGTTTCACTCGAAAATCCCCATTTAATAGGGAAAGTTCCACTGGAAAATCCCCATTAAATAGGGAAAGTTTCACTGGAAAATCCCCATTTGAATAGAGAAGGTTACACTGGAAAACCCCCATTAAATAGGGAAAGTTTCACTGGAAAATCCCCATTACATAGGGAAAGTTTAACTGGAAAATCCCCATTAAATAGGGAAAGTTTCACTGCAAAAACCCCATTAAATAGGGAAAGTTTCACTGGAAAAACCCCATTTGAATAGAGAAGGTTACACTGGAAAACCCCCATTAAATAGGGAAAGTTTCACTGGAAAATCCCCATTACATAGGGAAAGTTTCACTGGAAAATCCCCATTAAATAGGGAACGTTCACAGGAAAAACCCCATTCAGTAGGAAAGTTCACTGTAAAAACACCATTTAATAGGGAAAGTTCCACTGGAAAATCCCCATTAAATAGGGAAAGTTCCACTGGAAAATCCCCATTAAATAGGGAAAGTTCCACTGGAAAAATCCCAATTAATAGGGAAAGTTCCACTGGAAAATCCCCATTAAATCGGGAAAGTTTCACTGGAAAATCCTCATTTGAATAGAGAAGGTTTCACTGGAAAACCCCCATTAAAGAGAGAAAGTTTCACTGGAAAACCCCCATTAAATAGGGAAAGTTTCACTGGAAAAACCACATTAAATAGGGAAAGTTTCACTGGAAAATCCCCATTACATAGGGAAAGTTTCACTGGAAAATCCCCATTAAATAGGGAAAGTTTCACTGGAAAAACCCCATTTAAATAGAGAAGGTTTCACTGGAAAATCCCCATTAAATTGGGAAAGTTCCACTGGAAAATACCCATTAAATAGGGAAAGTTCCACTGGAAAACCCCCATTAAATAGGGAAAGTTCCACTGGAAAACCCCCATTAAATAGGGAATGTTTCACTGGAAAAACCCCATTTAATAGGGAAAGTTCCACTGGAAAATCCCCACTAAATAGGGAAAGTTTCACTGGAAACCCCCCATTAAATAGGGAAAGTTCCACTGGAAAACCCCATTAAATAGGGAAAGTTTCATTGGAAAATCCCCATTAAATAGGGAAAGTTTCACTGTAAAAACACCATTTAATAGGGAAAGTTTCACTGGAAAATCCCCATTAAATAGGGAACGTTCACAGGAAAAACCCCATTAAGTAGGAAAGTTCACTGTAAAAACACCATTTAATAGGGAAAGTTCCACTGGAAAATCCCCATTAAATAGGGAAAGTTCCACTGGAAAATCCCCATTAAATGGGGAAAGTTCCACTGGAAAAATCCCAATTAATAGGGAAAGTTCCACTGGAAAATCCCCATTAAATCGGGAAAGTTTCACTGGAAAATCCTCATTTGAATAGAGAAGGTTTCACTGGAAAACCCCCATTAAGTAGGAAAGTTCACTGTAAAAACACCATTTAATAGGGAAAGTTCCACTGGAAAATCCCCATTAAATAGGGAAAGTTCCACTGGAAAATCCCCATTAAATCGGGAAATGTCCACTGGAAAACCCCCATTAAATAGGGAAAGTTCCACTGGAAAATCCCCATTAAATAGGGAAGGTTTCACTGGAAAAACCCATTAAATAGGGAAAGTTTCATTGGAAAATCCCCATTAAATAGGGAAAGTTTCACTGTAAAAACACCATTTAATAGGGAAAGTTTCACTGGAAAATCCCCATTAAATAGGGAACGTTCACAGGAAAAACCCCATTAAGTAGGAAAGTTCACTGTAAAAACACCATTTAATAGGGAAAGTTCCACTGGAAAATCCCCATTAAATAGGGAAAGTTCCACTGGAAAATCCCCATTAAATGGGGAAAGTTCCACTGGAAAAATCCCAATTAATAGGGAAAGTTCCACTGGAAAATCCCCATTAAATCGGGAAAGTTTCACTGGAAAATCCTCATTTGAATAGAGAAGGTTTCACTGGAAAACCCCCATTAAAGAGAGAAAGTTTCACTGGAAAACCCCCATTAAATAGGGAAAGTTTCACTGGAAAAACCACATTAAATAGGGAAAGTTTCACTGGAAAATCCCCATTACATAGGGAAAGTTTCACTGGAAAATCCCCATTAAATAGGGAAAGTTTCACTGGAAAAACCCCATTTAAATAGAGAAGGTTTCACTGGAAAATCCCCATTAAATTGGGAAAGTTCCGCTGGAAAATACCCATTAAATAGGGAAAGTTCCACTGGAAAACCCCCATTAAATGGGGCAAGTTCCACTGGAAAATCCCCATTAAATAGGGAAGGTTTCACTGGAAAATCCCCATTAAATAGGGAATGTTTCACTGGAAAAACCCCATTTAATAGGGAAAGTTCCACTGGAAAATCCCCACTAAATAGGGAAAGTTTCACTGGAAACCCCCCATTAAATAGGGAAAGTTCCACTGGAAAACCCCATTAAATAGGGAAAGTTCCACAAGGAAAACCCCATTAAAGAGGGAAAATTCTACTGGAAAAAAACCATTAAATAGGGAAAGTTCCACTGGAAAATCCCCATTAAATCGGGAAATGTCCACTGGAAAACCCCCATTAAATAGGGAAAGTTCCACTGGAAAATCCCCATTAAATAGGGAAGGTTTCACTGGAAAACCCCCATTAAATAGGGAAAGTTTCATTGGAAAATCCCCATTAAATAGGGAAAGTTCCACTGGAAAAACCCCATTTAATAGGGAAGGTTCCACTGGAAAATCCCCAATAAATAGGGAAAGTTTCACTGGAAAATCCACATTTAAATAGAGAAGGTTTCAATGGAAAACCCCCATTAAATAGGGAAAGTTCCACTGGAAAAACCCATTAAATAGGGAAAGTTTCATTGGAAAATCCCCATTAAATAGGGAAAGTTTCACTGGAAAAACCCCATTTAATAGGGAAGGTTCCACTGGACAATCCCCATTAAATAGGGAAAGTTTCACTGGAAAATCCCCATTTAAATAGAGAAGGTTTCACTGGAAAACCCCCATTAAATAGGGAAAGTTCCACTGGAAAACCCCCATTAAATAGGGAAAGTTTCACTGCAAAAACCCCATTAAATAGGGAAAGTTCCTCTGGAAAATCCCCATTAAATAGGGAAAGTTTCACTGGAAAACCCCCATTAAATAGGGAAAGTTCACTGGAAAACCCCCATTAAATAGGGAAAGTTCACTGGAAAATCCCCATTAAATAGGGAAAGTCTCACAGGAAAAACCCCATTAAATAGGGAAAGTTTCACTGGAAAATCCCCATTAAATAGGGAAAGTTTCACTGGAAAAACCTCATTAAATAGGGAAAGTTCCACTGGAAAAACCCCATTAAATAGGGAAAGTTTCACTGGAAAAACCCCATTAAATAGGGAAAGTTTCACTGGAAAATCCCCATTAAATAGGGAAAGTTCCACTGGAAAATCCCCATTAAATAGGGAAAGTTTCACTGGAAAATCCCCATTAAATAGGGAAGGTTCCACTGGAAAATCCCCATTCAATAGGGAAAGTTTCACTGGAAAACCCCCATTAAATAGGGCAAGTTCCACTGGAAAATCACCATTAAATAGGGAAAGTTCCACTGGAAAACCCCCATTAAATTGGGAAGGTTCCACTGGACAATCCCCATTAAATAGGGAAAGTTCCACTGGAAAAACCCCATTAAATAGAGAAGGTTTCACTGGAAAACCCCCATTAAATAGGGAAAGTTCCACTGGAAAACCCCCATTAAATAGGGCAAGTTCCACTGGGACAATCTCCATGTAATAGGGAAAGTTCCACTGGAAAAACCCCATTAAATAGGTAAAGTTCCACTGGAAAAACCCCATTAAATAGGGAAAGTTTCACTAGAAAACCCCCATTAAATAGGGAAAGTTCCACTGGAAAACCCCCATTAAATAGGGAAAGTTCAACTGGAAAAACCCCATTAAATAAGGAAGGTTTCACTGGAAAATCCCCTTTCAATAGGGAAAGTTTCACTGGAAAATCCCCATTAAATAGGGAAAGTTTGACTGGCAAATCCCCATTAAATAGGGACAGTTTCACTGGAAAACCCCCATTAAATAGGGCAAGTTCCACTGGAAAATCCCCATTAAATAGGGAAAGTTCCACTGGAAAAACCCCATTAAATAGAGCAAGTTCCACTGGAAAATCCCCATTAAATAGGGAATGTTTCACTGGAAAATCCCCATGTAATAGGGAAAGTTCCACAGGGAAAACCCCATTAAATAGGGAATGATCTACAGGAAAAACCCCATTAAATAGGGACAGTTTCACTGGAAAATCCCCATTAAATAGGGAACGTTGCACTGGAAAATCCCCATTAAATAGGGAAAGTTCCACTGGAAAACCCCCATTAAATAGGGCAAGTTCCACTGGAACATCCCCATTAAATAGGGAAAGTTCCACTGGAAAACCCCCATTAAATAGGGCAAGTTCCACTGGAAAATCCCCATTAAATAGGGAAAGTTCACTGGAAAACCCCCATTAAATAGGGAAAGTTCCACTGGAAAATCCCTATTAAATAGGGAAAGTTCACTGGAAAAACCCCATTAAATAGGGAAAGTTACACGGGAAAATCCCCATTAAATAGGCAAAGTTCCAATGGAAAATCCCCATTAAATAGGGAAAGTTCCACTGGAAAATCCCCATTAAATAGGGAAAGTTTCACTGGAAAACCCCCATTAAATAGGGAAAGTTCACTGGAAAAACCCCTTTAAATAGGGAAAGTTCCACTGGAAAATCCCCATTAAATAGGGAAAGTTTCACTGGAAAACCCCCATTAAATAGGGAAAGTTTCACTGGAAAAACCCCATTAAATAGGGAAAGTTACACGGGAAAATCCCCATTAAATAGGCAAAGTTCCAATGGAAAATCCTCATTAATTAGGGAAAGTTCCACTGGAAAATCCCCATTAAATAGGGAAAGTTTCACTGGAAAAACCTCATTAAATAGGGAAAGTTCCACTGGAAAAACCCCATTAAATAGGGAAAGTTTCACTGGAAAAACCCCATTAAATAGGGAAAGTTTCACTGGAAAATCCCCATTAAATAGGGAAAGTTCCACTGGAAAACCCCCATTAAATAGGGAAAGTTCACTGGAAAAACCCCATTAAATAAGGAAGGTTTCACTGGAAAATCCCCATTCAATAGGGAAAGTTTCACTGGAAAACCCCCATTAAATAGGGCAAGTTCCACTGGAAAATCACCATTAAATAGGGAATGTTCCACTGGAAAACCCCCATTAAATAGGGCAAGTTCCACTGGGACAATCTCCATGTAATAGGGAAAGTTCCACTGGAAAAACCCCATTAAATAGGTAAAGTTCCACTGGAAAATCCCCATTAAATAGGGAAAGTTCCACTGGAAAACCCCCATTAAATAGGGCAAGTTCCACTGGGACAATCTCCATGTAATAGGGAAAGTTCCACTGGAAAAACCCCATTAAATAGGTAAAGTTCCACTGGAAAAACCCCATTAAATAGGGAAAGTTTCACTAGAAAACCCCCATTAAATAGGGAAAGTTCCACTGGAAAACCCCCATTAAATAGGGAAAGTTCAACTGGAAAAACCCCATTAAATAAGGGAGGTTTCACTGGAAAATCCCCTTTCAATAGGGAAAGTTTCACTGGAAAATCCCCATTAAAGAGGGAAAGTTCCACTGGAAAATCCCCATTAAATAGGGACAGTTTGACTGGCAAATCCCCATTAAATAGGGACAGTTTCACTGGAAAACCCCCATTAAATAGGGCAAGTTCCACTGGAAAATCCCCATTAAATAGGGAAATTTCCACTGGAAAAACCCCATTAAATAGAGCAAGTTCCACTGGAAAATCCCCATTAAATAGGGAATGTTTCACTGGAAAATCCCCATGTAATAGGGAAAGTTCCACAGGGAAAACCCCATTAAATAGGGAATGATCGACAGGAAAAACCCCATTAAATAGGGACAGTTTCACTGGAAAATCCCCATTAAATAGGGAACGTTGCACTGGAAAATCCCCATTAAATAGGGAAAGTTCCACTGGAAAACCCCCATTAAATAGGGCAAGTTCCACTGGAAAATCCCCATGTAATAGGGAAAGTTCACTGGAAAACCCCCATTAAATAGGGAAAGTTCACTGGAAAAACCCCATTAAATAGGGAAAGTTCACTGGAAAACCCCCATTAAATAGGGAAAGTTCCACTGGAAAATCCCCATTAAATAGGGAAAGTACACTGGAAAAACCCCATTAAATAGGGAAAGTTACACGGGAAAATCCCCATTAAATAGGCAAAGTTCCAATGGAAAATCCCCATTAAATAGGGAAAGTTCCACTGGAAAATCCCCATTAAATAGGGAAAGTTTCACTGGAAAACCCCCATTAAATAGGGAAAGTTCACTGGAAAACCCCCATTAAATAGGGAAAGTTCACTGGAAAACCCCCATTAAATAGGGAAAGTTTCACTGGAAAAACCCCTTTAAATAGGGAAAGTTCCACTGGAAAATCCCCATTAAATAGGGAAAGTTTCACTGGAAAACCCCCATTAAATAGGGAAAGTTTCACTGGAAAAACCCCATTAAATAGGGAAAGTTACACGGGAAAATCCCCATTAAATAGGCAAAGTTCCAATGGAAAATCCTCATTAATTAGGGAAAGTTCCACTGGAAAATCCCCATTAAATAGGGAAAGTTTCACTGGAAAAACCTCATTAAATAGGGAAAGTTCCACTGGAAAAACCCCATTAAATAGGGAAAGTTTCACTGGAAAAACCCCATTAAATAGGGAAAGTTCACTGGAAAAACCCCATTAAATAAGGAAGGTTTCACTGGAAAATCCCCATTAAATAGGGCAAGTTCCACTGGAAAATCACCATTAAATAGGGAAAGTTCCACTGGAAAACCCCCATTAAATAGGGCAAGTTCCACTGGGACAATCTCCATGTAATAGGGAAAGTTCCACTGGAAAAACCCCATTAAATAGGTAAAGTTCCACTGGAAAATCCCCATTAAATAGGGAAAGTTTCACTAGAAAACCCCCATTAAATAGGGAAAGTTCCACTGGAAACCCCCCATTAAATAGGGCAAGTTCCACTGGGACAATCTCCATGTAATAGGGAAAGTTCCACTGGAAAAACCCCATTAAATAGGTAAAGTTCCACTGGAAAAACCCCATTAAATAGGGAAAGTTTCACTAGAAAACCCCCATTAAATAGGGAAAGTTCCACTGGAAAACCCCCATTAAATAGGGCAAGTTCCACTGGAACATCCCCATTAAATAGGGAAAGTTCCACTGGAAAACCCCCATTAAATAGGGCAAGTTCCACTGGAAAATCCCCATGTAATAGGGAAAGTTCACTGGAAAACCCCCATTAAATAGGGAAAGTTCACTGGAAAAACCCCATTAAATAGGGAAAGTTCACTGGAAAACCCCCATTAAATAGGGAAAGTTCCACTGGAAAATCCCCATTAAATAGGGAAAGTTCACTGGAAAAACGCCATTAAATAGGGAAAGTTACACGGGAAAATCCCCATTAAATAGGCAAAGTTCCAATGGAAAATCCCCATTAAATAGGGAAAGTTCCACTGGAAAATCCCCATTAAATAGGGAAAGTTTCACTGGAAAACCCCCATTAAATAGGGAAAGTTCACTGGAAAAACCCCTTTAAATAGGGAAAGTTCCACTGGAAAATCCCCATTAAATAGGGAAAGTTTCACTGGAAAACCCCCATTAAATAGGGAAAGTTTCACTGGAAAAACCCCATTAAATAGGGAAAGTTACACGGGAAAATCCCCATTAAATAGGCAAAGTTCCAATGGAAAATCCTCATTAATTAGGGAAAGTTCCACTGGAAAATCCCCATTAAATAGGGAAAGTTTCACTGGAAAAACCTCATTAAATAGGGAAAGTTCCACTGGAAAAACCCCATTAAATAGGGAAAGTTTCACTGGAAAAACCCCATTAAATAGGGAAAGTTTCACTGGAAAATCCCCATTAAATAGGGAAAGTTCCACTGGAAAACCCCCATTAAATAGGGAAAGTTCACTGGAAAAACCCCATTAAATAAGGAAGGTTTCACTGGAAAATCCCCATTAAATAGGGAATGTTTCACTGGAAAACCCCCATTAAATAGGGCAAGTTCCACTGGAAAATCACCATTAAATAGGGAAAGTTCCACTGGAAAACCCCCATTAAATAGGGCAAGTTCCAGTGGGACAATCTCCATGTAATAGGGAAAGTTCCACTGGAAAAACCCCATTAAATAGGTAAAGTTCCACTGGAAAATCCCCATTAAATAGGGAAAGTTTCACTAGAAAACCCCCATTAAATAGGGAAAGTTCCACTGGAAAATCCCCACTTAAATAGAGAAGGTTTCATTGGAAAACCCCCATTAAATAGGGAAAGTTTCACTGGAAAATCCCCATTAAATAGGGAAACTTTCACTGGAAAACCCCCATTAAATAGGGAAAGTTCTACTGGAAAATCCCCATTTAATAGGGAAAGTTCCACTGGAAAACCCCCATTAAATAGGGAAAGTTCTACTGGAAAATCCCCATTAAATAGGGAAAGTTTCCCTGGAAAAACCCCATTAAATAGGGAAAGTTTCACTGGAAAATCCCCATTACATAGGGAATGTTTCACTGGAAAAACCCCATTAAAGAGGGAAAGTTCCACTGGAAAATCCCCGTTAAATAGGGAATGTTTCACTGGAAAAACCCCATTAAATAGGGAATGTTTCACTGGAAAATCCCCATTAAATAGGGAAAGTTTCACTGGAAAATCCCCATTTAATAGGGAAGGTTTCACTGGAAAAACCCCATTAAATAGGGAAAGTTTCCCTGGAAAATCCCCATTACATAGGGAAAGTTTCACTGGAAAATTCCCATTAAATAGGAAAGTTCACTGTAAAAACACCATTTAATAGGGAAAGTTCCACTGGAAAATCCCCATTAAATAGGGAAAGTTCCACTGGAAAATCCCCATTAAATAGGGAAAGTTCCACTGGAAAACCCCCAATAAAAAGGAAAGTTCCACTGGAAAAACCCCATTAAATAGGGAAGGTTTCACTGGAAAATCCCCATTCAACAGGGAAAGTTTCACTGGAAAATCCCCATTAAATAGGGAAAGTTTGACTGGCAAATCCCCATTAAATAGGAAAAGTTTAACTGGAAAACCCCCATTAAATAGGGCAAGTTCCACTGGAAAAACCCCATTAAATAGGGAAAGTTCCACTGGAAAATCCCCAATAAATAGGGAAAGTTCCACTGGAAAAACCCCATTAAATAGGGAACGTTTCACTGGAAAATCCCCATTAAATAGGGAATGTTTCACTGGAAAAACACCACTAAATAGGGAACGTTTCACTGGCAAATCCCCATTAAATAGGG